>NC_066509.1:15866928-15934428 GCF_024679095.1 Eriocheir sinensis
ATAATAATGATAATAATAGTAATAATAATGATAATAATAATAAAACACACACACACACACACACACACACACACACACACACACACCATAAGCAACAAACCAAACACCCCCGGTCTTCCCTCGAGCACAGGCGTTTTTTTTTTTTGTTGTTTTTTATCCGTCCGGTCACCCTAAGAAAATAAGTAATTCAGTCAGTAAGTTTTCATCATTTATTCCTTATCATTCAGTTCGCTGTTATCGGAGTGTTCCCAAAAGTTATTAATTTTGAGATTTTCACCGAAGGATGTTGCCACGTGTGTGTTTACGTGCTATGCATCTCATTGTTCTTCAGATGTTTTGGTAACGGAAGGGCAGGCAAACAGACAGACAAACAAACAAACGGACAAGGACGAAAATATTGCCCTCTTCGCTCATGTTTGCTCATGATCTACGTCCTCCCTCCCACCCCTTCTCTCTCTCTCTCTCTCTCTCTCTCTCTCTCTCTCTCTCTCTCTCTCTCTTTTCCTCCTCCTCCTCTTCTTCCTCCTCCTCCTTATCCTTATATAACTCAATGGTATGAAGTACGACTCAGGCGACTCACGGCCGTATTCTCAGTGAATCTCTTCCCCCTTCACGCGAGGAAACAAGGCTTCGTGGACCAAACGGTATTCTCAGTAACGAGGAGTGTCTTTGATGCAGCGCGCGAAGCGGCGAGCGGGAAAAAAATGAACTAATTTCCTCTCTTGACGAAGAGGAGGTGAAGGCCCGCTCTTCGCTAATATCTTCGCACATTTAATGCTTTATTACAACATTTTTCCATGTTGCTGTATTATTAATTGGGTATAAGAACAATTTAAGTTTTCTAGGCCTTATATAAAAAATAATACAATGCGAGAAACAATATTTTTCTGTTTATTCAAGACTTCACGGTTCCTATGATAATTTAAGCCAACACTGGAACACACCTCTCAACCAGCACGCCCGCCCTTTAGTCTCAACTATTCACAACAGTTATCTTTTTGAGCGTTTGTAGGGCGGGCACTTCGAACCATAAGCATGCATTAAGATTGCTGGGATGAATTTTAAAGTGACGGACTAACAGGCTTTCTCCGGGCGCTTGTTTCACAAGTCTGTATGAATATGTGGTGGTATTTGGTACTCCGTGCTGGGCTTAACACAGCCAATCTCCAAACTCGTGACGTCACCTGTGGGTGGAGCTTAGCAAAGCTCAGCAATATAGATGCTACCATTTTCCACCCACTGATAGGAGCTCTAAAGCTATTTAAAATATATTTACAAGTGAGAAATAACGAAGGGAAAAAGAGATGTCTCATGGAACAGGAGGAAAATAAAGAAAATAAAAGCAGTTTATTCTAACGAGGTCTCCAAAGCTCCGCCCACAGGTAACGGGATGATATGAAAGTGAAGCAAACATAGCCACAGGTACCAACCAATTAAATGCATCAATGTAAAATTTCTGCTATATATAATGTATGTCACTGTATCAAGCACTGTTTACATAAATATTAGTCACACTATATAATCCATTATATAAATGTACCTAAATTGCATTAAGGTTTCGGTTTTCAACGTTTGTTTGATTTGCAGTAGTACCAACACTACACGGAAAGATTGTTTCGAAGGTTAGGAACTGGGCATACCCTTCAACGGAAACACACTCTCTAAGAGACGCTTCGACGAAGAGGGAAGAGCTTCACCGAGAATATGGCCGTCAGCCTCTTCACGCTGGAAAAGAGACGCCTACGGGGGGATATGATTCAGGTCTTCAAGTATCTAAAGAACTTCAGTAACGTCGCCCACTCCAAGCTCTTCGAGCTACAGACCGACTCAAGAACTAGAAACAACGGTCTGTCCATTCCAGCGAAGCGATGGTATGCAGACATTGGTAGGAGTTTCTTCTCTAACGGAGTCATACACCATTGGAACGACCTCGCTGCTGAGGTAGTATGTGCAGAAACCATCAACTTCAAAAATCGCATCGACCGATACTTCGTGACAACAGGAGTAAACTGAAAATGTGCACCGAAGCGCTTTGAACTGCTTTGCTGGCACCAAGTGACTGTCAGGCGGATCACGGCTCTAGAGCTTGCAAACTCGTAATGAGCCAATAGGCTTTCTGTTTCCTGTCTCTCCATGTTTCCATGTTTTCTCCGCCCGCTGATCCTCCTCCCTTCCTCCTCCTTCCCTCAGTTTACCGTTCCTACTTATCTAAATTCTTAGATGCTTAAATTCAAATTGACCTTAAGGAATCACACTAGGACTGCCTCTCTAGGTGTAACATGACGGACCATATGTCAGCCAGGGCATTTTTTGCATTGGTAGTGTGGGGGCGTGAGCCCAGGCCGTGTAGAGGTAAAATTGTAGGTAAAAAAATTGGAGCAGTTTTAGGATGAAAGTATAAGGAAGAAAGGCTGTGTAGATGGTGAGGCGGGCAGGGTTGAAGTTGAGTTGGGCCTGATTATCTCGGTGCTTCCAGAGGGCGGAGCGGTGATCGCCGGGCCGCCGGAGGTGTATGTGGAGGCCGGCTCCTGACTGTTGCTCACCTGCTGGGTCCAGGCTCCCCCCCGCCCTCCCGGCCCCATCACCTGGCTCAGGGAGAAGCACCCCATCACCGCCGAGGGCAGCAGGTCAGTTTTGTCCTTCAAGAGGGAGTACCAAGACACCTCTCGAACCTCGGTAATATTCTTTTTTTGGCTGTCACCTTTGTAGAAGCAACATTTCTGCGTTTTCATCCTTTATATTGTTATCTTTACCATAAAAAAACACAAAACTTTTCGTCACACCCTGTTCACATTAACAAGAAAATAGTCCCACCAACGCCACTCCAACAACCATGAATATAATGCAACCTTTTTAGTACTCGCCAGCCACATACAGAAGGAAATAGAGAAGGGCGTGGCTTGCTGGGGGCTGAGCATGAAGGAGGGGATTTTTTAACCTAATGTGGACAGAACAATTATTGACTGTCACAAGACAGGTAACAGGAACCCTTCCCGTCTTTATAAGATACTTGAAATAGAATTTATTATGTGAACGTATACGTAGCCGTGGGCATATATATATATATATATATATATATATATATATATATATATATATATATATATATATATATATATATATATATATATATATATATATATATATATATATATATATATATATATATATATATATATATATATATATATATATATATATATATATATATATATATATATATATATATATATATATATATATATATATATATATATATATATATATATATATATATATATATATATATATATATATATATATATATATATATATATATATATATATATATATATATATATATATATATATATATATATATATATATATATATATATATATATATATACGAACTGGTAGCGTACTGGACTAACATTCGCCGCGTGATGGACGACGCGGGTTCGAATCCTCACGCTACCACTCGGATTTTTCAGTCACCGCCGAGTGGCTTAAAACTACCTACATGCTGTCCTGAAGACCACCCATCAACCCGGACTCTAGAGGAAGCCGTCCAAGCGAATCAAGAACGAGTTCCGGGGGGCAGCATGAGCCAATGCAAGATGGCGCCACTATAAACACTAGCCTGCGCCAGAACGGGCTGGGCCGACCATCAGGCCCCACCTGGAAGAAGCCTTGGGCCGACCATCAGGCCCCACCAGGAAGATGCCTACCGGCGCAATAGGCAACAACGTAAAAAAAAAAAAAAATATATATATATATATATATATATATATATGCATATATATATATATATATATATATATATATATATATATATATATATATATATATATATATATATATATATATATATATATATATATATATATATATATATATATATATATATATATATATATATATATATATATATATATATATATATATATATATATATATATATATATATATATATATATATATATATATATATATATATATATATATATATATATATATATATATATATATATATATATATATATATATAATTGATTAATATTCATATAAATCTATTCAAATATTTATTTGCCTTTTTCAAGTCATGTTTCGACTTGGATCGTCGCGATAGTAGAGATATTTTAGACACAGAGATACAACGGTACGACCAGGTAGGACACTGCTTCCCGGAAGTGGCCTGTGGTTGAGTGGCCCATTTGGGCGCCAGTGGGTGATCTGCCCTGAAGTAGAGGGAAAACCATTCGGTACATACCAAAAATTCGTAACAGTGTATCTACATTTATGTCTGATCAACCAGAATGATTGCTAATAGGATATATACAGTATATTATTAGGCTGCTTTTTTAATGTTTTGCGATTTTACCACCGAAATATGTCCATCCCGAAGTCAGTATGTACGTGGCCGTAGATGACGTTATTAGATGGTAATGCACTATACCTTTTGGGTGCACAAAGTCGCACTAGGAAGGCCTTTAAATTGTATTGGTTCATCCGCGCTCCTGGGAGAAGGACGGGACAAGGGAATACGTCCTGAAGCACAGGCCACTCCCATCGGATAACTCACATTTTTATGGTATCTAGTCACCAGTTGTTTGCTGTACATGTCACCTTAATCTTGCGTCCCTTCATGTTACAGTCAAGCTTGGTTAACGTCCACATCTTTGGTCGGCACGAACAAACCGCACAGTTGGAAAGATAACTTTTATGAAAATTTGGACTTAAAAATCAGGGCTTGCATAATTGACCAGCAGAGACTTGGTGCGGCGGCCAGGAGTTTGTCTGTGATGAAACATAAATCGAAGCTCCTGGAGGCCTCAGAAAAGTGGTCGACGGATTTACGAGAGGGGAGGCAGATTAGTCGTAAATTTGTGTTAATGAATCGTGAGAGAGAGAGAGAGAGAGAGAGAGAGAGAGAGAGAGAGAGAGAGAGAGAGAGAGAGAGAGAGAGAGAGAGAGAGAGAGAGAGAGAGAGAGAGAGAGAGACCCCAGAGAGAGACAGAGACAAAGACAGACAGAGACAGAGAGAGAGAGAGAGAGAGAGAGAGAGAGAGAGAGAGAGAGAGAGAGAGAGAGAGAGAGAGAGAGAGAGAGATGGAGGTCTAATTTACACACTCCAAGTTCGTGCCGCCGCTTATCTCTGCCTCACGCGGCTGGCGGCGGCGTATCTTTGGAATCTCCTCGAAAAAGAAGAAAAAAAAAACGTGACAAGGCAATGTAGTTCAGCGTTCCATCTCGTGTGACTAAAATCTCTACTGTATTTCGTTAAAGCCGCCATTAAAGACGAAAGCCATAAATATGCATTACCATTTATTTATCCATTTGTAATTTACACTCATTCAGGTTGGAAAAACTAAGAAAAGCCAAAACGTGCTCTTGCTCTGAAATCGTAAAGGCCTTGGCAGTCATGAGAGTAAATAATGTGCTAGTTTAGATATCATTAAAAACAAATATGGTTCAATTAATTTGTTTGAGGACCCTTTAGAAGTTTAGAGAGAGAGAGGTAAGAGGAGCATGAGTCCTTTTGGTTTAGTGCGATAAAAGAAAATATGACAGAAAAGAAAATCTGCCAGGCTGTGATGGCCGGCCAGTCCACACACAGATGCCCAACCCTTCTCTCGGCAAGCTGGACTCCGCGATTTCGGCGACGAGCAAGACGAACCAGTTAAAGTTAACTCATTAAAGACTTACTTAGCTGGAGATGACGGTTTAAAGAAAGTGTGCAAGTTATGACGAGTCTCTCTCTCTCTCTCTCTCTCTCTCTCTCTCTCTCTCTCTCTCTCTCTCTCTCTCTCTCTCTCTCCTCTGTACCAGTCTATCTTCCTCCCTTTCTTTGCTGCAAGATTTAAAAGTGGATCGCTATTTTCAAAACTAAGGGTTACGTCTTTTTATTAAATATGAAAGTAAATTAATTGCGTTTCAAGACTATGAATTATATTAGATCTTTTTTAGTTTTGTTATTGCTCCTCCATCACCAGGCAAACAATGTAAGGCGATATATTTACCTCCACCAAGTTTTATTATGACCCTCTCTCTCTCTCTCTCTCTCTCTCTCTCTCTCTCTCTCTCTCTCTCTCTCTCCCTCCCCTTGATAAGATGAATGTTTGCCTTGGCGGGGTGACAGGCAGAACGAAACTGATGAGAGAAAACGAATCCAGCAATGTGGGCGATGGAACTCATGGAAAACGACGATGAAGAATTATAGACAAGGGCGATGCAGAGAACGAGACCAAAAGCAGACTCAGAGTGGAGTTAGAACATAAGAACAGGAGTATTTATTTTATACCTTGGAATTATTATATAGGAACAGAAATGAGACTAAGCAGAATGGTAACGCAGAAGACACGAAATGAAAGTGGACAAGACAAAGAAACGAATACGGTACCATGAATATGACTAAAAGGAAACTGAATGCATGAAAAAAAATAGAGCTCACCGAATATGACCTTGTCCGGAGAGCGCTGTTAGTTCCTTAAGCCCTTGGATGCAGATTTCCTACAAGAAGAGATCACCAAGCTTCAGAAGTGGAACAAAAAGTGGCTGTTCCAATTTAGTGAAGAAAAATGTGAGGTCATGCATCTTGGGAGGGGAAATCCAGCATACCAATCAATACCTCATGGGAAACACTCCACTACCCACCACAGAGGCACAGAAAGACCTGGGAGCATATGTTACCAGGCTACCAGTGAAGGCGAAATCCGTGCCAATCGCAGCGGACGGGTTAATGAACAAAATGAACGTGACTGTCTCTTATGTTGTAAAGCGACCATGAATAAATGTGAAATGCTTATATGTTTAATGATGATGACGCCGAAAACTTTATGTAGATTTATGAAGACAGTAAGAACTAGACAGCGCGAGAATCAACCCAGAACGACTTCGATAACGAGGCATGAAAAAGAGAACGGAAAATAAGATTGAAACGAAGCTCGAAACACTGACGAACTAGCGATGGTTTGAGAGGTTGATAACGCTGTGTGTGTGTGTGTGTGTGTGTGTGTGTGTGTGTGTGTTAACGAGGAAATGGAACAGTTAGAGGTAAGGGAGGGAAAGGGCGAAACGAGAGAAAGTCCAAAAGTGACTCGAAGGTAAACATTAAATTGTGTTCCAGTTGAAGTTTGGACGTCGGAAATTGCTGGAATGCGAGTCTTGAAGTCTTTAATCTTCCTGGCGTGTTGAGAGAGAATAGTCCATTCCCAGAAGTGTGTGTGTGTGTGTGTGTGTGTGTGTGTGTGTGTGTGTGTGTGTGTTTGATAAATGATCCTCCGAAAACACATCGTAAACCAAAAAATAAAAGAATGTTAAATAATGCTACCTTAATTAAACCGTGACTACGTATTCTCCGTCCCTTGAGCCTGTTTGGTTTGTCTCACGTCGCACCGTCACACAACACAACAGTATTACTACCGTAGATAACGTACCGCCGATAGCAGGCTGAATGTACCACTATTCTGCCTATAAATAAATACACGGTTGAAGGTTCCTCTGGTCCACCTCAATACATTCGATTTCTTTTCTCATGATTTCGGTCCATTATTTTACATCATTATATTTTCTCTGTTTTATGGTATTCATGTTCTTTTGTTATTGTTATCTGGCTCTTATTTTCTTACCGTTTTCGGCCACAACCGTTTTTTTTATGTGATCAGCCTTCATCCAAATTTGATTATGCTTCCTGCTGATACAGATTCTGCCATTACTAAACGTCAAATTAAGATCTATATTCTCTCTCTCTCTCTCTCTCTCTCTCTCTCTCTCTCTCTCTCTCTCTCTCTCTCTCTCTCTCTCTCTCTCTCTCTCTCTCTCTCTCTCTCTCTCTCTCTCTCTCTCTTTTCCTCCTCCTCCTCCTCCTCCTCCTCAACATCAGCACCATCACCCTTCACTTATACTCCTCCTCCTCTCCCTCACCTGGATGCCTCGTCGGTGCAGGGGCGGCGTGAGTCTCCACCAGGCCCAGCAGGGTGCCCGGGCCAGCGCCAGGCTCTCCCTCACCAGCGTGACGCCTCGGGACGCCGGGAACTACACGTGCCAGCCGCAGGACCTCGAGCCCGCCACCGTGTCTGTCTTCGTGCTCAGAGGTGCGTGCGTATGTGGGGAGGGGACGAGTGTGTGTGTGTGTGTGTGTGTGTGAGAGAGAGAGAGAGAGAGAGAGAGAGAGAGAGAGAGAGAGAGAGAGAGAGAGAGAGAGAGAGAGAGAGAGAGAGAGAGAATAAACAGCCATGCAGACAGATAGACAAAGAAAGGATAAAATGCATACATACATAGGGGAAGGTGGGGTAAGACGGACCCCTTAAGAAAGAAATGGGTCTATAAGCCACATTTTGATATTTTTTTAATGTTTTAGGGGTTGTGGTGGTACTTTAGGGTCTTATGATTCCAATACACAACCTAGGCACGGTTATTTGATGGAAAAATTTAAACTATGATTAAAATAAAAAAGTAACTTTTATTGTTTCCGAAAAAAAATGACGGGGTAAGACGGACCCCCGGGGTCCGTCTTACCCGTAATTTCTAAGGGTTCATCATAGTCCTTGACAAAAAAAAAAAAAAAAAAAAAAAAAAAATTATTCCTGGAATAAATGACAAAGAAAACCCTTCTTTCAGCATCCTTTACCATCATACATTTGCTTCTGTGCCCATTTTACATCTACAGGGATACTTTATAGTGCTATATTATGCCAAATTGCCTGATCATTCCTTGCATAGATCACAAATAAAACACTCAATATCATCCTCATCATCCAGTATCCCTGCACATTGCTCGTGTGCCCATCGTTTACAATTGTCACAGCAAACCCACCCTTCACCTCTCTTAGAATTTCCAAACTTGTCACTGCAGTACAGGCAGACAGTTCCATCTCCCTCTTCACTCTCGCTACTGCTTTCATGAAGCCAGGATGGTCCAGCTTTTGCTTGTTGAGTTTTTGGTTTTATTTTCCTTTTTTCACGTTGTAGTTGCTTTGATATGATTGCTGTTTTATTTTTGGCTCCTATTTTTTGCTTCTTTGCTAGACTGACCTCTTTTTCTTTTTTCTTCTGAACTTCTGTCTGGAGCTCATTCTTATATGGGGATCCTGTCATGTTGAGGGGTCCCCCTTGCTAAGTGTTTGTAAAATATTTAGAGTATGGGGTGAGATGGACCCCTCGGGGTCCATCTCACCCCATACGTAAATATTCGCATTATGCATTTTTTAATAAAACATCTATGTTTGATATATCATTTTATGGCACATACCTATAATGCACAAACGATTGGCTATATGCAGCATGATTACTAAATCATTACAACCAGTATATCAATGCAAAAAAATAATTATCTTACCTTCTCCAAATAGCATCAGCACTGTCCAAAAACACAAACCTCCACATCGAGCGCAAATGCGGTACTGAACCTGGCTTCCGGTTGCACCCGCGTGAGTTACAGTTGATGTTGAGGACATCTAGCGGCATCAATTTTAATCATGCCCTTTTTAATTCATATTTGAGGTGGGGGTCCATCTCACCCCAGGGGTCCGTCTTACCCCACCTTCCCCTACATATATACATATAAACAGGCAGCCTTACAGAGCAAAGCACGGTCATAGAGGCCCAAGGAAGACAAACAGCCGTGGCCGTCGTCCCCGGGGCGCGATAATGCGGGCCGCGACGGCTGCTCCTCCCCATCAATCACTCCTCCGCCGGTTTATTCACTATTCTTTCTCCAAGGGTCTCTCCGTTCCTCTGCTCCGTCCCTCTCTCCCTCTCCCTCCTTCGTCATTCCGTTATATTCCTCTCCAGCCTTCTCTCCTCCTCCTCCTCGGCCTCTTGCAGTTTCCCTATGTTCTTATGTTCTTATGTATGTTCTTATGTTCTCCCTCCTCCTCTTCCTCTATTTTCTATTCCCCCATTTCCTCTCCACCCTTTTCCTCTTCCTCCCACTCCACCTCATCTATCTATCCTCCTTCGAGTCCTTCACTTGACCCCCTTACTTCTCTCTGTCCTCTTTATCAGCCTATGCTCTTCCTTCTTTACCTCCTCCACCTCTTTCTTCCCCTTCATCTTGACTTTCAAACAACAACTTCAAGGTACTTAGATCACTCAAGGAACGGTACTTTGCATACTTAGTCATTTTGCGTTTACTGATTGAGAACACCTCTGGGGAGTCGCCGTGGTGGTGGGGGGTGGTGCAGATGCTGAGCTAGAGGAGGGGGAGAGAGAAGAGGATGATGAAGGAGGAAGAGGGGGAGAGGGAAGAGGAGGAGAGAGCAAAAGGAGGATGAAGGAGGAGGAGAAGAGGAGAAGGAGATGGAGGTGGAAAGAGAAGGTAGGGGAAGGAGGGAATATTGATTGTAATGAAGATAATTATGATATCTGTAATGAAGTTATTATCGTGATTGTACGTTGTGTTGCAGACGAGAAGCCCCGAGCCATGCACCACGACCACGGCCCGCCGCCTGCAGCCCCCCATCCCGCGCTGGTGGCCGCAACGCTCCTCCTGGCGCGCTGGCTCAGATGATGGCCCCGGCGGCCCCCGTGTGTGCCCCGCCCCCCGCCGCTCCCCGCAGCCTGGCACCTACCCGCAGCCTGGCACCTATCCGCTGCCGAGTGTCCTTGAGGCAGAGTGGAGTGTTAACCTCTTCATGTTCCCTCTTCCTGCGTCTTACCGAGTTGGTCGACTTATACGCAAGAACAGGACACGAAAAGAGGCCAGTCAGCCAGCCAGCTCCTGTGCACTATGCCATCTGCCAACTCATGGATCTATTAAGCCTCCATTAGAAACTATTAATTGTGTGAACTACAAATCTTTAATATAATATATAAGGAGTCCTGCAGGTGGGTCTTTCTGAGCTCTATCACAGAGGCACGTGTGGCAGACCTGATGGCTCTCGAGTCTGTGGCGCGGGTGAATTACATTACGAGGCTTTCTGATCCTTTTGATTCAACTTGAAGTCTCACAATATTGAATTAATATTCGATGAGAGCCATATACAAACTAGGGGAGAGTTTTCGTTCGATGTAAAACCTCGCGTTGTGTTTTCTCACCTTAGCCACACTCCTTCCTCCTCATGCTGCTCTTCTCACACCCCGGTGGACGTCCGTTGCATGACAGGCAGGCCCCAGCAGTGGCCTACGTGGCAGTGACAGTGAGTGGCGGCTTCACTTCATTGACACTTTCCTTCCTGCCACCAACTGGGCGGCGTGTGTGTGCTCTTTTTCGTCTGCAGTGACAGCATTACGTGGCTCTTACCCTTCCTGTCTCGGTGAGGGAGCGGCCTCTTGGATATCTCACCGTTCCTTCACCATGAATGTCTTTGCTATGCTATCATGGAGGAGAGACTAAACCATTATCTCCTTCGGGTTCAACAACAATAAACTTGATAATTAGTAAAATAATTAATGGTCTTCCTACTCACTTTTGGAAATTTCACTTAGTTTTAACAGCTTTCCAGATTTCCCCAAGCAGCTGCACACACACACACACACACACACACACACACACACACATATATATATATATATATATATATATATATATATATATATATATATATATATATATATATATATATATATATATATATATATATATATATATATATATATATATATATATATATATATATATATATATATATATATATATATATATATATATATATATATATATATATATATATATATATATATATATATATATTTATATATATATGTATATATATATATATATATCTATATATGTGTGTGTGTGTGTGTGTGTATGTGTGTGTGTGTGTGTGTGTGTGTGTGTGATAAGTTCAAAGGGTTTCATTTTGTTGAAGGCCACCCAAAAGATTCGAACAACTAACATGTATTTACAACTGGCCTGGGACGCCCGTGTGCTGTCTTGCAAATTCAAGTTGAGAAGTTATATTTTATTGACCCACGCGAGCCACATTCCTTCGACTCCCGCCGTCATGCTGGCCTGGTGGCGTTGTTTGAGACCGCTCTGAATCCGATTCTGAACCAGGAGTCGAGAGAGTCATCGATTTGAATCAAACTCAAACCGAGCGCCTTGAGGTAGTCTGTCCTGTGGTCGCAGCTGGGGGCGGTCGTCATACAGCTCAGGCCGACCTCCTGTCCACTCTCAGCGTCCTCCCACACATTTGCTGGGGTAAGTACTAATCAAGAGGCAAGTACAAGGTAACATTTTTAATTTATATTTGTCACTGCACAGTCGTTCAGCGCTTGCCTTTGTCTATATATAATCTGAATGATGGCTATTAATCTATTTATTTGCTTTGCTTTTTCGTCCAAGTGTTAGACTGCGTTTGCGAGGATCAGAAACACGGAAGACAAATATGCACAGGCAAGAGTGTCTGAGTGGACAAAAGGCATTTATAAATGGGATGTGTCGTAAATATTGGACGATTACGAGGAGTTGCGAACGAGAGAGTAGTCTTCCTTGCTTCTGCGAATGTCATAGCTTGTAATTGTCAATATTTTGCCAGACATCCAACTGATATTTCATATACGTAAACGTATTAATTAAAAAACTATAGGCTGATGATCTTCCATTTAGGCACTGACTCGCTCAAGCTGGCGACCGTGTCTGTGCAAATTTGTCTTATTGTAGTAACATACTTTCAGCATGATACAGCATCCATTTTCACCCAATAAGTGGTGATAATTATAGATATTAAGGTGTTAAGTACATACACTGAATCACCATTTCATGTGGTAAAAAGATACACGAATGCCATAACTTTGATAAACTTTGACAGTGGGCGCGTAGGCTACTCTTTGTACTGGTGAACTTTGTGCATATGACGCCGGGTGTTTGTCGGGGGCTTTCCTCCCTCCTGGGGGGGAGGGGGGGGATTTGACTGGTTCATCAAAGTCGAGTAACCCGAGGGTAAAAACTTGAGGCATGTAATGTCTTCCACCACACTGACTGGAGTTAACTACTGAACGATAGTTTGCTTCCGATGTACTCAGTGACCCACTAACCGACACCTTTAAGATGTCGCTAAATACTGGTTGTGCCCAGCCCATGGAAAGTAGCTAATGTGGCGCCGATTTTCAAAAAGGGGGACAGGTCAGCTGCTTCAAACTATCGCCCAATTAGCTTAACATCGGTTATAGGCAAGATGCTGGAGTCCATAATAGCCAGGAACATTCGGGAGCATCTAGAGAAACATAGCTTAATTCACGACTCGCAGCATGGGTTCACGAAAGGTAGGTCATGCCTCACCAATCTCTTGTCCTTCTATAATAAAGTATTTGAGGCGGTAGACAGAGATGAAAATTATGATGTAATCTATCTTGATTTTAGTAAAGCGTTTAACAAAGTTCCTCACCAACGACTGTTGCTTAAATTACAGGCTCACGGAGTAGAGGGTAAAGTTTTGAACTGGGTCAAGGCGTGGCTTAGCAATAGGAAGCAAAGAGTGCAAATCAATGGTAAAAGATCTGACTGGGGATGTGTTACGAGTGGGGTCCCACAAGGTTCGGTATTAGGTCCACTTTTGTTTATTATTTATATCAATGACTTAGATACAGGAATTAGTAGTGATGTCAGTAAGTTTGCAGATGATACCAAGATCGATAAAGTAATTGAGTCGGATAAGGACGCTAGTATTCTCCAGGATGAACTAAACATATTGTATGACTGGGCGGGTAAATGGCAGATGGAGTTCAATGTAGGGAAGTGCAGTATTCTGAGTGTAGGTAGGAACAACCCCTTTCATAACTATTGCTCAAATGACACTCTCATAAGCAGGTCTGGGTGCGAGAGAGATTTAGGGGTCTTAGTGAGCTCTGATCTCCGTCCAAGGGCACAATGCATTCAAGCTAGAAATCGAGCTAATAGGGTACTGGGATTTATTTCAAGGAGCGTAAGCAACAGAAGCCCCGAAGTCTTCCTCAAACTATATTTAGCATTAGCTAGACCTCATCTTGACTACGCGGTTCAGTTCTGGTCACCTTACTATAGAATGGATATCAGAATGTGGTTTGGATGTAATTGCAAAGGGTGTGGATTGTGGAGTGGTTAAATGGGTGAAGGGTGATGATCTCTTGAGATGGTTAAGACATGTGATGGGAATGAATGAGTGACTTAATTTAGATTTTAGAGCATATAATTATAAGGGCAGGATTGAGAGGAAGGGAGAACACCAATGACATGAATCAGTAGGGCAATGGACAGAGTTGTAGGTGAGGGATTGCATGTGCTGAGAGGGAGTGCTGGTATGGGGAAAGATGGAGATGCTTCAGCTGTGGCCACCCCCTTGAGGGAAGTTTCCACGAGGGAGGAGGGCGTTAGATATACACAGGCCCGGATTTAGGGGGGGGCACAAGGGGCCAGTGCCCAGGGCCCCGCGCTTTTAGGGGCCCCGCGCTGAAGCCGGTTTTTTTTTTTTTTTTTTTTTTTTTTAAGGTTCTATACCAGTGGTTCTCACTCCGGTTAGTAAAGCATTATGTAAGAAATTTCATTAGAATATTTTCTCAGTTGAGAATGAAATAATGCATTAATATTTTTTGTTATAAAATATATTAAAAATTAAAAAAAAAAGGATTCCATTATTTTTTTCTGATTAATGTAGCAATAAAATTTATTATATATCTCTTAATCACAAAAAAAGGTTTCTATTCTGTATTAAATACTGATTTTCTAATAAAAATGTAAATGAGTAAATTAACAATGTCAGAAAGTTTGAGAACCACTGTTCTATACCGAGGAGGGGCGCAATCGATGGGGTTGTTACCACAACATGATATCCCCCCAATATTTCTGTACTTTAAGTACCCCTTTCTAATTTTTTTTTGATTTAATCTATATGTGGTTTCAACTTTCGCCGTCCGTCATGGACGAGGTAGTTTGCTCGCTAACTATTCTCCTTGGAGCAGGCAACATTTCCACGCCAAACATACGTAGTGGTGCCGCTACTTCGCAGCAAATTAATATACCTGTGTTACGTGTATCTCGTTGTTGTATAGGGTTTTTATTCTTAAGGAATCTAATTAAGTGCCGTCAAACCCGTCATTCGTAACTGTGAAGTTAATCAAGTAAACTAAGCATCTGTATTAGTATTAGCGAAGCGTGGATACATGAGAGTCTCATGTATCCACCTGTAGAATCAAGATCAAGATCAAGCCGTATGTAAACACAAGCACGCAGCCTGCCGCCCAAGCGAAGCGGAAGCAAGCTTCCTGGTGCTGCTGCTTGGTGTTGTGGTGGTGGTGAGTGTGTTGTTGTGGTGGTGCTGGTGTGTGTTGTTGTGGTGGTGGTGAGTGTGTTGTTGTGGTGGTGGTGAGTGTGTTGTTGTGGTGGTGGTGAGTGTGGTGTTGTGGTGGTGGTCATAGGCGGATCCAGGGGGGGGGCCACGGGGCCATGGCCCCCCCCAAACGCTCTGAGAGTATGTTTTGGCCCCCCCCAAAATTTACATATGGAGGCAAGAAGACGGGGTTGTCAAGATTAAAAAAGGTCAAGGCTGATGAAAGCAATGTTTTTAAATATTACGATGTGATTATTGTGATTCTTATATGTTATATATTAATATATGCTTAATAAAGACCAAAAGTATTCTGGATCTAATTCTTGAGTTATGCCCCTGAAAAGCACAATGCAATCCGATGTGACTTAATTCCATGTGTACAGTCCGTCGTCGATGAACAGTTGGCCCCCCCCAAAACTCAAGGCTGGATCCGCCCTTGGTGGTGGTGAGTGTGTTGTTGTGGTGGTGGGTGGTGAGTGTGTTGTTGTGGTGGTGGTGAGTGTGTTGTTGTGGTGGTGGTGAGTGTGTTGTTGTGGTGGTGGTGAGTGTGGTGTTGTGGTGGTGGTGAGTGTGGTGTTGTGGTGGTGGTGAGTGAGTTGTTGTGGTGGTGGTGAGTGTGGTGTTGTGGTGGTGGTGAGTGTGTTGTTGTGGTGGTGGTGAGTGTGTTGTTGTGGTGGTGGTGAGTGTGGTGTTGTGGTGGTGGTGAGTGTGTTGTTGTGGTGGTGGTGAGTGTGGTGTTGTGGTGGTGGTGAGTGAGTTGTTGTGGTGGTGGTGAGTGTGGTGTTGTGGTGGTGGTGAGTGAGTTGTTGTGGTGGTGGTGGTGTGTGGTGTTGTGGTGGTGGTGAGTGAGTTGTTGTGGTGGTGGTGAGTGTGGTGTTGTGGTGGTGGTGAGTTTGGTGTTTTGGTGGTGGTGTTTGGTGGTGTGGTGGTGGTGTGTGGTGTTGTGGTGGTGGTGTGTGGTGTTGTGGTGGTGGTGTGTGGTGTTGTGGTGGTGGTGTGTGGTGTTGTGGTGGTGGTGTGTGGTGTTGTGGTGGTGGTGGTGAGTGAGTTGGTGTGGTGGGTGGGACAGTAACACTAAACCACACTCACCAGTGGTGAGTGTGGTGTTGTGGTGGTGGTGAGTGAGTTGTTGTGGTGGTGGTGAGTGTGGTGTTGTGGTGGTGGTGACGTTAATGAGAATGATATAATGAAAGAATTGTTAGAAGAAAAGGTTGATGCAAGTGAAGCAATCGAAAATCTGATAAAAGAAGATGTGGAAATATGGGTAGTTGCCACAGCTTTGGTCCCAATTACATTTTTCCCTATAATAAGTTAACTTCGCATCTTGAACAGTGAATCTGACAGGTGAATAACACATGAATAGCTGATCACAATGGGATAATTTTCGATAATATCCCATGGTTAGATTAGGAGATATACCCGAGCATCATACCAAGCTGGCACATATACAAGTCCCGATTTAAGGAAAAAACGACCCAGCTGTTTCATGCTGTCACTTCAATCACACCCTCCTCCTCTGGGGGCCCCGCAAAGCTCTAGTGCCCAGGGCCCCCTAAACCCAAAATCCGGCCCTGGATATACACACAAACTTTATTCATGCGGGTGGCACAAAATAAATGAGGAAAAAGAGGACATTTACACCTAGAACCTGTGTAGCTGCCAAGAAGTATTACAAATTTTCTTTCTCTTAAAAATTAGTCAAAGTGATATACGTACACAAAAAACTTGTACTTTTCCTCTGCTATCATTACAGAGATCTAAAGTCACGCAGGAGGGAAGAGATTGAGGTGTGCAGTAGCTGTTTTTATTGGGAAGGCTGGGTGGGAGTCATCTTACACTTGTCTGGCTATACATGGATGAGGTACACTTGCTGGACAGTCCAGCAAGTATACCATCCATGTATAGATAGACAAATGTAATAAGACTCCCGCCCCACCTACTGATAATAATGGTGGCTGTGTACCTCCTTCTTGGGCAGACTTTAATGAGAAACCATGCCAAACTCATTGAGTTGTATAAAGTGTACTTTTTTTTTTTAAACGTGTTAAAAAATGAGTGCTTGCCAAAAACACTCAACACTCAAACAGTCACTGGAATGTGACTGAGGGTATCTCTGTGGTGAGAACAATCTGAACGGTAAAGATTCGTTTTAGGTCCGTGCCAGCATCTCATAATCTACTTTATGAAACATCACTCTCTCTTCATATATCTTTTCTACAAACCTTCAACAGTCATGGAAACGCTTTTAAAATCCAATTCAAGGACTTTTTTTTTTACTCTTGAAAATAGGGGATAATGTCTACGAAAGCGCGTCGCCTCCTCTGGCGGCGGCCGCAAAATAGCTCGCAGAGGGTTTAGGGTCGGGGAGCATATTTAAACTACTCCAACCGAACTTTACGACCTACTAACGGGGGGGCTGCGCCCCCCTTCGACCCCTTCCCTTCTAACTAGCCCCCCCTGGACCCCCCCCACATGTATATGTGACTTATTTCAGCGAGGAGATATTTCTCGCAACACCGGCTGCAGCGTCGCCGCGGCCGCCGCCAGAGGAGGCGACGCGCTTTCGTAAACATTATCCACTATTTTCAGGAGTAAAAAAAAAAAAAGTCCTTGAATTGGATTTTCAAAGCGTTTCCATGACTGTTGAAGGTTTGTAGAAAAGATATATGAAGAGCTAGTGATGTTTCATAAAGTAGATTATGAGATACTGGCACGGACCTAAAACGAATCTTTACCGATTTGACATTAATCAGAAGGCTCCAAAACGTAGAATTTCTACTCTAGTTGATATTAAGTTGAAGAGAGGCACAGAGACACAGAGAGACAGAGGAGAAAGCAGGGGTGGAAAAGCTCAAGAAGTTTTTTGGTGAAATGGATTGGAAAGAGTTAATGAGTACAAGCGAAGTTCAAGGAAAGTATGGTATTTTCATGAAGGCGTACAGCACAGGTGTTATGAAGTTCGTACCAAAATACAGACCGAGGGAGAGGGCTAAAAAGGACTGGACTAATGCAAGATGTGCAAAGGCAAAAGAAAAGAGAGACAAAGCATGGTCAAGATTAAAAAGAAAAAAAAAATCAAAGAAACAGAGAAGACTTTAAGGCAGCGAGAAATGAGTACGTGAAAGTGAGAAAGTAAGAAGAGAAACGATACGAAAACGATATTGTGGAAAAGTGTAAAGAACAACTTAAACTATTTTATAGATTTATAAATGGAAAAATCAAATCAAGAGAAACAATTGAAAGACTGACAGAAGAGAATGTACAGATCGAGGATCCCAAAGGCATGGCGGAATTATTTAACAAAAAATTCCAGCAAGTGTTTACCAAAGAATCATTATTTAATGAACCACAAGAAAACAACTTAGATGTATATATGGAAGAGGTCAAAATAGATAAAGAGGAGATAAAAAAACTATTGGGGGAATTGGAAGAAGGGAAGGCCGTGGGACCGGATGGAGTTTCAGATTTTATACTTAAGAGTGCAGAAATGAGTTAGTTGGCCCGATATAAAACATCATTAGGTGCTCAATTAAAACTGGCACAGTGCCTAGGGAGTGGAAGAGGGCAGAAGTGGTACCTATATACAAAAGTGGAAAAAAGGAAGAACCCCTAAATTACAGACCGGTGTCTCTGACCAGTGTAGTATGTAAAATATATGAGAAATTAATAAAAGAACAATGGATGAGATTTCTAGAACATAATCTAATCAGAAACAATCAATATGGGTTTAGGAAAGGCCGCTCACGTGTGACAAACTTGCTGAGCTTTTACTCAAGAGTGACGGACAAATTACAGCAAAGAGGTGGATGGGTGGATTGCATTTACCTAGACTTAATGAAGGCATTTGACAAAGTTCCACATTCAAGACTGCTGTGGAAACTAGAAAATAAAGGAGGATTGAGAGGGAAAATGAAGTGCTGGATGGAAAGCTACTTAAGAGGAAGAGAGATGAGAACCATGGTTAAGGACACTAGATCGGAATGGAGAACGGAGGAAAGTGGAGTGCCCCAGGGGTCGGTTTTAGCACCAGTACTCTTCCTAGTCTATATTAATGATATGCCAGAGGGAATAAACAGCTACATGAGCCTGTTCGCAGATGATGCTAAACTGCAAAGACATATAAGAAACAGTGAAGACTGCAAGGAGCTGCAAGAAGACCTAAACAAGATTTGGAAATGGAGTCAGAAATGGGAGATGTAATTCAACGTGAAGAAATGTCATGTTATGGAAATGGGAAAAAGTGTAGAAAGACCAAAATGGACATATAAAATGGGAGATGGTGAAATATTAAAGAAAGTAAATGAAGAGAGAGACCTGGGAGTAATAATGCAAGATTATATGCAACCAGGAAGTCATATAAATCGGATCTTCGGTGATACATATAACATGGTGAGAAATATAGGTATAGCATTCCACTACATGGACAAAGAAATTATGAAAAAATTAATAATTACTATGATCAGACCTAAATTAGAATACGCAGAAACAGTGTGGTCTCCACATATGAAGAAACACATAAAAAAACTAGAAAGAATACAGAGGATGGCAACAAAAATGGTTCCAGAACTGGAGGGACTGACATATGAAGAGAGACTTAAGGAAATGGACTTACCAACACTAGAACAAAGAAGAGAAAGAGGAGACCTAATACAAATATATAGGCTATTGAGTAAAATGGAAGAAGTAGATAACGAGAAATTACTACTAAGAGAGGAAGCTTCCAGCAGGAATACTAGAGGACATAGTAAAAAGTTGAGGAAGGGAAGATGCTCAAGAGACATAAAGAAATATAGCTACCCACAAAGAAATATAGAGGTTTGGAACAGACTAAGTGAAGAAATAGTATCGGCAAAGAGTATGCAGAGCTTCAAGGAAAAGTTGGATAATTATAGATACGGAGATGGGACCACACGAACGTAAGCCCAGGCCCTGTAAAATTACAACTAGGTAGGTAAATACAGAGACAGAGACACAGAGACAGAGACATTAATCTGATTATTGGCGGTCGAACTGGCAGCGCCGCACTCAAGAGAATTCCAGAATCTGCCCCCCCTGAGTGGACTCCATGCTACAAATGCATTATAGTCAGTCTAGTTTTGTCCAGCTATTTTATATTATTTATTGTAATAGTAGTACACCTCCACTCGTCCTTCCGTGCTTCACCTTTCTTTTGATCTAACGAACAAACTTCTTTATATGTAAACAGAAATTGTTGGAAAGAGTGAAATTTCAGCTCATATAATGAACAAAGCAAAAAAAATCGGATCCCTTGGATATAACGTCACCTCCTTCCCCATACTGGTTCGTTAAAGTGAAGGTTTACTGTAACAAAAAGTATTATTGTTTATTCTATCACTTCCTGTCTTTTCAAAGTTTCTTTTCTAAACATATATTTATAGACCATCTCAATGGCATTGTGATGTATGCAGGTAGTCAGGTACCATAATTGACGGCTTATAAGACGCACTTTTTTTTCAAAAAAATGTCCCAGAAAATCACCCTGTATCTTATAAGGCCAAGGTTCAGCATTGGGTTACTGGCTAGTGGTTTTAGTGTCGCAGCGGCACTTAAATAAAACTGCAAACCTCTCCGCAAACGTAAACAAGGCGGTGATTGCTTCTACACCAACAATGGCAATTCTTCTACAGTAACAATGTATAACAGCAGTACTTCCGGTACTTCATATAAAATAACACCACTCAGGAAGAAAATTAAGTGATGACGTTTAACCATGCTTGTACCTAAACAAACTAGCGGACGGTTGTACACCAAGCCAAGACACAAGCAAGACACATTTTCTTTTATTATAAAAGTGTACAAAATATTTCAACTAAAAATATGATGAATATAATTTATTTTCACACTCTACTGTTTTGAAAATGTACTCAAATATTACAACTAGAATCACAATGTAGAATAATACAAAAAATATGATGTGCAAACTTTATACCCGTTACCCCTCTAACAATGTCATTGTCTACACCATATTTGCTTACGTCTAAAAGCAGTCTGATCTCTAAGAATGACCAGTTCTGAGGTCCTAGCAAATATTAAGGGTTTTAAACGTAAAATACTGGGATTTAATAAGGATCTGAATACATATGAAACTTTAAAAATGACCTGATGGTGGGGATGGCCACAAATGTCGGGCAAAAAATCTTCACCTGACACTCGTAATTTAAACCCGTTAATTATATTTTTTTCAAATGCCTGCCCAAATTGGCGAGTGTCTCTTATAAGCCCATGCGTCTTATAAGCTGTCAAATAAATAAATAAATAAATAAAAACTCCGTTTGTTGAGTGTCTACCACGTTTTCAAATGTGAACAGTCTGGGTTTAAAGAGTTTGAGGTTGGAGCTTTGGGAAACCACCTGAATGATGAGAGAGATGGAAGGGAAGGGGAGGAAAGAAGGTACAGGGTGACCAGCACATCACTCCTGCACTTCACTATCGGTCCCATTCAACATTATCTTGAAGGTTCCAAGGTATAGAAAGTCTTGTTTTTGTACTTTTTACTGCTTATTATTTGTACATTGAATTGTTAGTCTGAAATAGGTTTGGTAATTGTACTACATGAAACTGACTTGGAAATTGTAACTGACTACATCAGAGCAACTCCCAAAACACTTTAGACTATTATTCCATTGTTTCACTGGCACATTTCTTGTGATCTCACCTCATGGTACTTCGTCCCTATAAATCATGAGAAGTGTGGACTCACTGAAACATCAACCATTCATTCCAAGCCCAAGTGGCCTACCCATAAACCTTTCCCCTCGACCCCCAAAACAGGCAATAAAGTAGAATGAGATGGCACACAAAAATTCAACCCACACCTCAACCAAAATTATTACGTTCTTCCCTGAAATAGTGAAAGTGGGTTCTTTTATGGCCACTAACAATAGTCATTGCCCCACCAGTTTATTTACGAAAATGCCTGGCACTACGGGTGACAAGGCCTGCTATACTCCAGCACTTGAGGGGTTAAAATTGGTATAATGTAGTTATGAATGGCACTGAAAAAATTTCATTGATATAATTTGCAAATATTAAAAAATTTACTTTTGAGGTTACAACATTTATACATTTAGAAAATTGTAGGCAGTATTACAGCAGCATTTGAACTTGGTTGCATCAGCAAAGTCTGAAGTATAAAGTGAGTATTTTTCTCTGAAGAATTTTGATAAGGCATGACATTTTTTTTATATACTGATTTTGCCATGCAGAGAGATCTGTTCTGAGTTACAGATAAGTTATTGTGATAACTCAACTTTTGCTCAAAACAAAGTTCAAGTCTCCAAACTAATTGTGCAAACAAAACATGAGCACCTAATTTACTTCCATACAACACAAGACTAGAGTAGTGAGCAATGAGAATACACAGCTGTATAGAAACCTGTTTTTGTTTCTGGAATTGTACATAATTTTTATTTATTTTTAATAATCTCTTTGGCTGTAATTTATTTAATTAATAGCTTAGACTGTAGATGAAAACTGGACAAGATTTATATTTACTAATATCTCTTGTAATAGGTAAAAAAAAAACAGAGGACACTTATTGCCATTAGTGCTCACAGTCTTCATATAACTAACTTCTAGAAAAAGATTAGTTTCTTAGTTTCTACAACTTTATACAATTCAATTCATACTATCACAAACTTTGGAATTTCCTAAAACACAACCACATAATGTTGGTAATGGTGAGAATCCATCCGAGTGTTGTCCTTCACCCAAACCTGCTGCTCTTGTTCATGTCTCTTCCAATACCAAAGGAGTAGAACATTGAGGCTGACTGGGTGTACTTCCCCCACGAACCGTAGGGCACCACCAGGGCCGTCATGTTGTCTTCAGAGGACATGCTCAGTGCCTAATGTAAAGCAAATGAAGTTAAAACAAGCAATAAAAAGTAAGAGGAGAGTTGATGAAGACCTTGGAAAAAGACTTAAGTGAAAAATATAAGGGAAACAGAAAATCACATTGGACTTCTTTCCAAAGAAATGCAGAAAATATCTCCCCAAGTAAAATGAATGAAGTTATAGATGAGAATGGCAAGATGTTGAAAGATGGGGAAGCTGTGAAAAAGAGATGGAGAATATTTCAAAAACTTAATGAATTTTGAAGATGGAGGTCCAGCAGTTGTAACAGCAGTAATTTTGAGTGGAGGTAGAGGAGGAGTATATAAAGAAGAAAGTATAACATATGAAGAAGTAAATCAAGCAATAAAAAGATTAAAAAATGGAAAGGCAGCAGGAATTGATGGAATAACAGCAGAAATGTTGAAGTGTGGAGGAGATGTAGTTGTTAAATGGATGGTCAAGATATGTGAAGTGGCATGGAAGGGGGAGTGGGTGCCAGCAAACATCAATGTCCCAATTTACAAGGGGAAGGGCAGGAGAGGGGAATGTGGGAGCTAAAGAGGTATAAGTATGAGTATACCCGGAAAGGTATATGGAAAAGTCATAATAAAGAGTGTGCAAAGACTTACAGAAGAGAAAATCAGTGAAGAACAAGGAGGCTTCAGGAAGGGAAAGGGATGTGTGGATCAGATATTTTCCTTCAGGATGCTATTAGAAAAATATTAGCAAAAGGAAAAAATTATATGCTGTCTTCATGGATTTAGTAAAAGCTTATGACAAGAGTCGATTGGCTGGCATTGTGGGACGTTTTAAAGATATATGGTGTGGGAGGAAAACTGCTTAACCCTTTTTTTGCTAAGCGCTTGCAACGAGACGCTCGGGCAGCCTAGCAGGGGAGGGGGATCTCTTTTAACTGCTGTATCTCAAAAACTATTCCTCACAGCTACAAAACAAAAACACCATTGGAAAGAGGAGGCCAAGATCTATGAGATTCGGTTATGTAAGCCTCTCCTGCAAACGTACAAGCACGTTCAGGTATTTTTTTGCTGTGAGTGCGATTGGCGCTCGCAGTGAGCTTTCAGCACCACCAGCAAGTGACGCTAGTGCTCGCTCTTTTAACCTCTGTATCTCAAAAACTATTCATCACAGCTAAAAACAAAAACACCATTGCAAAGAGGAGGCCAAAATCTATAAGATTCAGTTATGTAAGCCTCTCCTGCGAACGTACAGGCATGTTTAGGGGGAGTTGCCTGTGAAGACGTACATTTATGCATGCGCAACGGTCAGCTATATTGAGGCAACTACTGAGTAGATCTCTTGATGGGCTGCTGGCAGGGTAGTATTGCCAACTGCAAAATTTACAAGTGTTTGGTCAAATTATTAGTATTGGACAACAACATCCACCAGTTACTCGCAGTAGATTTTCCGCGCTTTTCCACTCTAGGCTGATATGATTTTCCACCTAATTTAGTGGAAAACCCACTGAATTGGCAATGCTGTGGGGTGAGAAATAGTGTTGGAACACTCATACGCGAGAAATTTGAGTGTGACTGGAGCTCGCAGCGAGCGTTTAGCACCACCGGCAAGTTATGCTAGTGCTCGCTGCTAGCGTTTAGCAACAAAAGGGTTAATATAATAAAGTCTTTTTATAAGGATGCATCTGCATGTGTCAAAATTAGTGGAAAAACAAGAACATTTTGAGATAAAAGTGGGCTTGAGGCAGGGGTGTGTCGTGTCACCATGGTTGTTGAGATAAAAGTGGGCTTGAGGCAGGGGTGTGTCGTGTCACCATGGTTGTTGAGATAAAATTGGGCTTGAGGCAGGGGTGTGTCATGTCACCATGGTTGTTGAGATAAAATTGGGCTTGAGGCAGGGGTGTGTCATGTCACCATGGTTGTTGAGATAAAAGTGGGCTTGAGGCAGGGGTGTGTCATGTCACCATGATTGTTCAATATTTATATGGATGGTGTTATGAGAATTGAAGGGCAAAGTTGGGGAAGTTGGAGTAAAAATGTACGCTGAGGGAAGGAAGTGGGTGTTGAATTTAATCTTATTTGCTGATGACACAGTGCTCATTGCAGAAAATGAAAGTGACTTACAAAATTTGGTCAGTGTTTTTGATAGTGTATGTAAAAGGAGAAAGCTGAAAGTAAATGTCAACAAAAATAAAGCGATGGTTTGTGAGTGGAGTAGAAGTGAGGTTGTGGATTTTGTATGCCCATATAGAGTGGGAACTGAATTTGAAAAAGAATGCAAAATAATTTTGAATGGTGAAGAAATAGAGGAGGTCAATGAGTTTAACCCCTTCACTATGGCCGGGCCAAAACAGCGCCCTGCGCTGTATCCGAGATCGCCACGCGCCCCAGATTTCAAATGTCGCTATTGCATATAACAAGTTTTCAGCCATAAACTCAACATAATCATCATGTATTATATGTGAAAACATGCAGAATTAAATGGTGCACATAAAGAAACTTACTATGGCCGGGCCAAAACAGCGCCCCGCGCCGTATCTGGGATCGCCACACGCGCCAAATTTCAAATATCGCTATTGAATACAAGTTTTCAGCCATAAATGATAATCATGTATTATATATGAAAACATGCAGAATTAAATGGTGCACATAAAGAAACATAAGTTAATTGATAATTTCGAGACGTAAGCATAAATAAAGATAAAATAACTCGTATATTGGCTAGAGTCTTGTACGAGGAATTATTTCACGCCCGGCCGACATTTGCATTGTTTACAAACCACACAACCACACCCACACAACAAACAGCTGCATGCCGCGTGTCACCAGAACCGCGTGAATTGTGTCTTGCCTAGTTGTCTGTCATAACCTACGAGTGACTGTGAGAATAATATGCTTATTTTGATCTCAGAAGCAGTACATAATCAGTATGTACGAGGAGATATTTCTCGCAACACCAGCCCGGCCGCCATTTGCATTGTCTGAAAACCACACAACCACACCCAGACAACAAACAGCTGCATGCCGCGTGTCACCAGAACTGTGTGAATTGTGTCTTGCTTAGTTGTCTGTCATAACCAATGAGTGATGGTGAGAATAATATGCTTATTATGATATCAGAAGCTGTGCATCATCAGTATGTTTACGGGGATGTATTTCTCACAACACCAACCCGGCCGCCATTTTCATTGCTTTACTCAAGGACACTTGTCAATTCAAGCAGTAAAGATTACACCAAAAATATATAAATTTCGGGAACTGTACATTGTCAATGTTCTTTAACCCATACATATTTCTGAGCATTTTAAGAACTTTTTTTTTTTTTTAACAATGTCTTAAAGTTTGGGGTGCGCGTTATATGCCGCAAAATATGGTATTTATTTTTCGACAGAAACCTACCTC
This sequence comes from Eriocheir sinensis, assembly GCF_024679095.1. Lineage (NCBI taxonomy): Eukaryota > Metazoa > Arthropoda > Malacostraca > Decapoda > Varunidae > Eriocheir > Eriocheir sinensis. Next base: position 15,893,392 of record NC_066509.1, read on the forward strand.
TCGTTTGATTTACATTGTTTTTGATTTACGTGACCTCTTCAAGGACGCAATACTCGCGTAAATCGAGAGTTACCTGTATACGCATCCTTGGATATGGTACAGGGCATGCAAGGAAGCAGTATGCGCGTCCTTGGATATGGTACGGGGCATGCAAGGAAGCAGTATGCGCGTCCTTGGATATGGTACAGGGCATGCAAGGAAGCAGTATGCGCGTCCTTGGATATGGTACAGGGCATGCAAGGAAGCAGTATGCGCGTCCTTGGATATGGTACGGGGCACGCAAGGACGCAGTATACGCGTCCCTGTGTTGAAGGGGTTAAGTACCTTGGATCAGTTATGTGTAAGCATGGTGGTACAGATGGAGAGACAAGAGAAAGGGCATTGCAAGGAAGAAAGGGGGTGGGGTCTTTGGGATGTATCATGAATGGCAGAAGCATGAGCATGGAGGTAAAGAGGGATTTCAGAAATACAGTAATAGTACCAACCCTCACATATGCAAGCGAAACATAGGCCTGGAATGAAAGTCAGAGGTCTAGAGAGCAGACAGTGGAAATGAGTTATTTGAGGAGTGTGTGTGGTGTGAGAAGAATGGATGGAATGAGTAATGAAAGTGTGTATGAGCGTTTTGGAATGTGTCACGGGGGTGAAGGGAAGAAGTGAAGCGACAGACTTTAAAGTGGTTTGGCCACATGGAGCAAATGGAGGAGAGTAAGATGACCAGGAGGGTGCATGTGAGTGAGATAGAGGGAGGGAATGTTAGAGGACGACCTCCAGTGAAATGGAGAGATAGGGTGCAGGAGTATGTCAGGGAGAGGGGTGAAAGATCCTTGAGAAACTTTGAGCAGGCAAGGAGGGAGTGTCTGGATAGAGAGATGGAAAGGGAAACTCTTCTGCTGCGGCCATTCCCTGGTGGGAGCTCCTACGAGCAGGTGTCAAAGATGAATGAATGAATAATGTAAAGCAAGAACAAGCAACAAATTAATCTGAATTCATTAAAGATTTTTCAGTCATTCAGAATATGCAAAACTGCATCATGCATGAACATGTCTGCATTTTACATGATTATATATACAAATTTGTACTAGCATGTATTCATCCATAATAGAAGTCCACCATAAATTCCACATAACACAACACTAATCAGGTGCACGAGGTCCTGTTATTTGGCCACAAGGTGAGTGGCGTTGTTGTGTATTCACATTGCTGCCAATAGGAGCAAATGAAATAAGGCATAAAGGACTATCCTTTGTGCTGTTCTTAGATCTGTCAGCATCATCGTGTATAACATGCAAAGTTCTCTCACTTAATTGCCTTTAATGTTTTTTGTCTCGGCACCTTGATCAGAACATGCTAACTTCTCAAGTTGTTGTCGTGAGGCTTATTGGCTGCTTTTTACTTTTGGGAGCATGCATGTTTACTGTCCTTTGCTGGATGCTGGCTTGCCATGATGTATGTATGTATCATTTACTCAAACAATAACAAAATCACAAACAATTTGAAGCTGGTAAAATGCAAGACGCAATGATGCAAGATGCAATAGTAGCATGTCCCTGGATTCTGCCTACTTTCAAATTGTACTATTACCTGAGTAAATAGTGTATGTATCATGGCAAGCCAAGTGTCAAACAAATTATAATGCAAACAGATGTAATCATAATTAAAGGAAGCTGATAAACCTCGATAGAAAAATGGAGTGGGTTTTGTATGCCCATCACAAGTCACTCAAGCAATTAAGGGAATGCTGCTCACTGTACAAGATAATGCTAACAAAATTAAGAAATATACTACACTTAATTGTTTTGTATTACTTGTAAAGTATTTTTCATTATCACCATCACTTCTTATGAAAATATTAATTTCAGATAACTCAAGATTAGATTTGTGCAATATTTCCACAAACTGAAGTCCACATAAAATACTAACAGACCACAAAGCTATTCTGTTAGTCCAAGAAGAACTTGGTGTCCTTTAACCCCTTCACTATGGCCGGGCCAAAACAGCGCCCTGCGCGCCAAATTTCAAATGTCGCTATTGAATATAACAAGTTTTCAGCCATAAACTCAACACAATCATCATGTATTATATATGAAAACATGCAGAATTAAATGGTGCATATAAAGAAACATAAATTAATTGATAATTTTGAGATGTAAGCATATATAATATAGAGATAAAATAACTTGTATATTGGCTAAAGCAAGCCAGGCCGCAGTATGCGCGTCCTCGGATATGGACTGGGGCACGCAAGGACGCAGTATACATGTCCTCGTGTTGAAGTGGTTAATGCGGGAGTATGATTATAAAGGTTTAAGAAGAAAAGTAAGAAAATGGAAATGAAACATATAGTTAGGGAGACTAGGAGAAAACTGATTCAGAGAGATACATGGACGATGATAAGCAGAAGTGGAGGGCAGAAGAGGGCAAGGACTAGAATAAGAATAATTACTGATGGAATTCCCTGTACAAAATAGCATCTAGTTGCTTCACCCTGATTTGCTGTGAGGTAAAACATCATTCCATGAAGTTGCCTAATTATTCTTTTTTGTATCTTTAAATAAAGCAAATAAACAATTTTATAATGATAAAATGGTGAAGATTAATAAGGAATCATTCCTCCTATTAATTCTAATGATGAGTATTATTCAAGAATTCTTCCACAAAACTGTAAAAATAATAACTAAAACATTGACATTCATGCATTTTAAATAATTATATGCAAATGTGGAAGGTAGTTTATGGAAACTAGAATATTATTTCCCTGATTTAAATATCTAAAGAATGATTAGCAGATAAAGTTGGGGGCATATGCTATAGCTGCACATGACCTCAGTGCTCACCTCTATCACCTTGGCCCTAAGCCTGTGATGGGTAAGAAACCATTATCCTGAGGCAGACATGAGATCCATGTTACTACTGCTTACCTTCCCCAGGTACGCATTTATTAACTACTGAGGAAGGGAAGATAAACTGCTGGGTGAGCTGAGCTTTATGCTAACTGCCTGGGCTGGGATTTGAACTCAGGCCAACAGATTCATAGTTTACTACTTTACCACAGAGGCAACTCACATATCTATATACAGTAAACCCTCGATATAACGGACTAATTGGGGGGAACTTAGTCCGTTAATGCCAAAAGTCTGTTAAAATCGGCGGAAAATTAAAAACATGTATAATAATACTGACGAACCTAATAAACTTAGGTAAATATTTCTTTTTATTGTGTATGTTGCATGCACGTTGTCTGCATAGCTGCACAGCAAACTTGGCGACACACTGAGGCTGCCAAGTTGGCCGTGGGGCTCTACGGGGGGGCCGTATAGAAACGAGTATGGGTATAATTTTACAAGTTCGCCTATCTCACACTGGCAGACGGAACGGTGTTTTTTTGTTTTGTTAGTTTTCAGTTATGAAATAATCTGCTAACTGATTCTGTCGCAAATCATTAAATCACTAAATGATTGACTTTTCAATGCCTGTTATGCACACGCCACAGCTGCAAAATAGCTTGCAGAGAGAGGCTCAAGTAGCTTACTGTTTCTATATCTCACTCACTGCTAACAAATATCACAAGTGGACAAACTAGAACAAAACCAGGCAAATTAATGTTTTTTCCTGCTGTGTATTTCCCAAGTGCAGCAGAGCGACTTATTTCTGCAAGGAGGTATTTCTCGCAACACCAGCCAGCGTAATGGGCCACCTCCGCCGCCACCCTGTCCCATTTTGAGCTTCGTATTTCCGCCGCCCCATCCTGCATGCCAAATAAATTTAAACTAACAAAACCTAACACTTAACCCCCCCCTTTCCCAACCCTGGGGTTGCCAAGACCTCAAAATGTCAAACATGGTGTTATTATATTATAACAATACATATACAACTAAACTAGTTGGGTTGCAGTCATGTCTAGAGGTGCATGATTGGGGTCTCCTGAAAAAAAAAGTTGGGAACCACTGACCTAACCTTACCTACGTAATGGGCGAGCCCTTTAAGCTGTGTCAGTACCGACACTCACAAACACTTGGCTATTTTCCATTACATTTACGTCCCCTGGATTGATGCATAAGACTTTTTATGGTGTAAATACGTTCTTTATTTGAATGTAAACCACAAGGAGGAAAATATTTCATCAGGTGGGCTGAAAAGACTACAGTAACCGAAGGATGGGACAGCAGATAAAGGGAGGAGGGCGAGGCGGCTAGCAGACGCTGTTGTAGTTACTGGGAGCGGTTTGGTCAAAAACCTTGTCCATTATATACGAAATCTGTTATAAGCGGGTCCGTCATATCGAGGGTTTTCTGTACTTCACTCACAATGAATGACAAAAATGGGTGCAGCTACTTCATTACTCCATCCAGGGAGGTGTTGATGGCAGCAATTAAAATTAACAGGGTGAGAAAAATGAAGGTGAAGAGGAATAGTTGTTGAACTCTACATTATTTGCAAAGGTTGTCAATCATGCTGGCAATGGTGTTATTTATTATCATTGCCAAATGCAAGTCACTGTGCATACTAAAGCAATGTTGTTCCTCACCTGCTCAGTCAGCTGCTGGGCAGCTTGATATGGGTCTTCTGCCTGGTTGACAACATCACATGCTTCCTTGGATTGCAACACGAAGTTTATTCCATCGGTGATGAGAAGCAAAAATGCATCCTTGCCATGCGTAATCTGTTGGTAAATACCTAATCTTAATATAATAGGTCACACTCTCTTTCCAGTACGGTGTAGCCATGACTGTCTCCAATTCCACATACTTCCTTTCCATAACAATTACACTCTCCTTACACCTTTATCCATGCATTGCCCAATCCTATTGTTCTACCTTACTGATACTCTCCCTCATATCCCTCTTCATTTTCTCATACATCACAAAACTTTCCATTCTCCTAAGTCTAAACATCCTCAATGAAATGTACACCACAGAGTGACTGGGACTGAACCCAAGCCTTCGTAGTAGGAGTCAGGGCAGCACACCAACTGAGCCACTGATGATCAAGAGGTGTCAGGGGCCACTTCTGCAGCACTATATCTGACACCCCAGTCCAATGCTGTGGAAATGAAGAAATGGTGACCCCACCCACACTTGTTGTAGTTGAAAACTTTTAATCAATCCACAATGGCACATACAGTATTTATATCGATTAAGGAAACTGCTAATGCAGTGAAAAATCTTGAAATGAACAACACTAAGTGCCGGGGAGCAAACCAAATCAACTGAACATTATTGCAGTGTCTCTATTGTACATAAACACTGTATCTGCCATTGTCAATCAATCAATCAATTGGGGCATACGCTGGGGGGCGCGTCGCCTCGCCCACCCTACGACACTAAGCCTGGGGGTCTCTCCGGGCGATTCTCCATGCAGGTCCTCTTCGCAACCTGAGTACCTCCCGGCAGGATCTATCGACTTGCTCAAGCCACGAACTCCGTGGGCGTCCCCTTGGCCTCCTCCACTCAGGATTGTCTCTTACAGAGACAACCCGATGAGCAGGATCAGCTTCCGGAAAACGTGCCACGTGCCCGGAGTTGGCGTTGACGGACTATGCAGGTAATATATGTCAAATCAGTCTCACGGAGTAGTTGCCGGTTTGACACAAAGTCATTCCAGCGATATCCCATGATTTTGCGTAGACACTTATTACCAAAGGCATCAATCCGCCTCTCCAAGTCTCCATTGTATGTCCATGTCTCACAACCATAGAGTAAGACAGGGAGCACAAGGGATTTGAAGATACGGATCTTTGTCCTTCTGCACAGGTATTGACAACGCCATATACTCGTGTTGAGCGAGTCCATAACACTGTGGGCCAGGCCAATCCGTCGTAAGACTTCCTGGCCAGACTCACCATTGTTATGAACTATGCTACCAAGATACATGAAACTTTCTGAAATCACAACATCCTCGCCACATGCATGAACAGACTGTGCCATCCAGCAAGCCTCCAGACACCTGTAACTTGGACTTGGCCCAGGAGACCTGAAGTCCCAAGGGCTTCGCCTCCTCGTGCAGTGCCTCGAAAGCCATCACCAAAACCTCCAGCGACTCCGCAAGGATTACTGCATCATCAGCAAAAACAAGGTCAGTGAACCCTGGTATTGCCAATGGATGCTCCGCAATGACTCTGGTCCACAACTCTGCCCAGTACCCAGTCCATACAAGTGTTGAAAAGCGATGGGGCAAGGACACAGCCCTGCCTCACTCCCGCATTCACAGGAAAGAAGCTGGACTAGCCCCCCTCAACACTTCCCAACACTCTGTCCCAGAATACAGGCTAGTCAGCAAACCAGTAGTCCTCGCAGGAATCCCACGGAGTCGCAGAAGATCCCAGAGTGCCTCACGATGCACTGAATCAAACACCATCTTGAGATCGACATAGGCTGTAAGCATCCCCTGTCAAAACTCTCGTCGGCACTCCATCAGTATGTGAAGCGCTAGGATACGGTCAGTTGTTGACTTACCAGGCATGAACCCAGATTGTTCAGGTCTCTGCAGCTTCAGCAGCTGGCTGCAAATTCGCATCAGCAATAGGTGGGGAAGCACCTTGCCTGGCACACTGAGCAGTATAATACCACGGCAGTTGTTGCAGTCCCTTTTCCCTTTCCAGATAGGGACAACCAACCCCCTCTTCCAGTCAGGAGGAATGGTACCAGACTGCCATACGGCAGTCAAGACCGCATGCAACTCACGGATCATGGCCTCACCTCCAGCTTTGAGCAGCTCCGTGCTGATGTTACAGGCACCAGGTGCCTTCCCACCCCTCAACTTGGCCACAGCCTCTCTGACCTCACCCAGAGAGGGTGGGGTTTCATCAGTGGGTGGGTCAGCATCTGCCACCTGCAACCCAGCAACTAGAAGCTGCCCACGTGGAGGGTCCGCCATGTACAGCTGCTCAAAGTGCTCAGCCCAACGAGTCCTCTGCCCATCCATGTCCGACACGAGGCAGCCGTCAGCTGTTCGGATAGCACTCACCAGAGAGGAAGACTTGGAGCGGAGCTTTTTCAGGGCTCGGTAGGCAGATCGGAAGTCATTCGCATTTAAAAGGCCCTCGACCTCCTTGGCGAGACCCCTGACATACCTCTCCTTGTCTCTCCTCAGGAGAGCTCTAGTCCTACATGACAAAGCCATTCTGGGTTGATTAAAAGTGCTTCCAACTATGAGCGTGGGCGGGGTCACCATTCCTTCATATCCAGTGTTGGGCTGGAGTGTACAGTGCAGCAGAAGTGCCCTCTAAAACCTTTTAGTTCATCGGTGGCTCAGCTGGTATGCTGCTCGAACTTCTACTTCAAAGGCCTGAGTTCAGTCCCAGGCACTCAGTGGTGTACATTTACATACATGTACAGAATATAATTTATTGAGGTGGTTTGGACTTATGAGAATGCAGACTAGGATACGGAGGGAAACTATCAGTAAGGTTTGGACATAGATGACACATGTAAGATGTACATGAAGTCAGCAGCTATATTCTGTGTTACTAAGAAGAGTCTGGACTGCAGCCAATCCTAAAATGGGATAAAAAGTGTGGTGTTGAAGGATCACATTTTGTCACTGACTATATACTATGTCAGTAGCTACACGCTGCAACTGTAGGCTCTCAATGAAATGAACTACAGTATATCTTTGAATGGCTTCAGTAGTTAGGAGTCTCATCTATTTCACTGATTAATTTACATTTCTTAAAGCATCTAATGTGTCCATCTAGTTAAGGTAGGAATGATAATGGACCAATCAGTGGGTAATACATTAAGCCAAATCTGTTACTACTCAACCCTATAAAATTTTATACATAACCAATGTCACTCACTCTCATAGTCCTGGTGTCTGGGAGAGCAATCACTCCATACTTCTTGAGGTGGAGGTCACCTATGCTCCGTGACATACTTAACTTGTCATTCACCATGTGGCGGCCAATGTTGTCCACACTCACCCTACCACCGGATTTTATGATGCGGTCCTGTAAACGATGAATGAATTCAGTATTTTCTTCCATACTGGCATTGATAAGTGTTAGTGTCAACATTATTCAGCCCAAAATTATTATTAGCAACTGACAAAATGAAAAGCAATGTTCAGTACATAAGTTAGTGAACAAATGCCACACCATGCCTATTTTTTATAAAATGTGCTGTAAGCCAACACATCTGAGGTGGCTTGCAACTTCCAGCGAGCTTCCCGGGATCTTACTGTAGGGGAAGGCAGTGGGGCATTAATCAACGCTTGAGGGAACTAGGTTTACAATAAATTTAAGAATGAAGAACTTTTCATGTTCTTTCCTTTGAGTCTTTAGCAGCATAAACAATGTTCTTTTGAAATTTGACCAGTAAAAATAACTTCAAGATTAAACTAGCAACTTTTTTTTTTAAAAAGATCAAAGCACCATAAACAGGAACATGATATTGGAAAACCAAATACATATAACTGACAGGAAAGGAAAGTAGTATATGGCTAACATACAATTTCTGCAATTTGAACATTACATACTTATGATTAAGCAAATACTGAATAATACTACATTCTACATACTTTTTCAGCTAAGCGTGATGGACAGTGATCTTGTGTGAGCTCCCTTGACCCTCCAAGGCGACACAGAATTACCCGGGAGTCTCCCACGTGGCCCACAGCGAGCTCCGCTCCTCCCCGCAGCAGAGTGACAGCAGCTGTGGTGCCTGCCCTGTGTCCTGCACAGCAACACAAGAAATCACTGTAGTGTGAATCAGTATTACAGGGATTTATAAAATAAAAACATGGAACAGCTTTCAACTGACTTTTCTTACTCTGATTTGTTTATATTGCAAGGATTTCTATTTTTCTATTTTCTAAACTATAAATGTGAAGCAACTTATGACTTCAGTGATGTATCACAGGGATCTCTTAGCTAAAAATGTGGAGCAGCTTTTTTCACTGTAATAAAGTGTGGGGCTAACCTTCACAGGTGAGCTTTCTTCAAAAGGTGGTAAGTATCACAGAAAAAAGAAGAGCTTTTAATTGACTTTTGTGCAAATAAATTCCTTTCACATTTACCTGCATTATGAGTCTTGGTCCACTGGGCATAGCCTGTGTGCAGCTTAAGGAAGGTGTGATGAAGCACAGCCTCCAGATCCTTTTGATGTTCTAGCTCCTCCAATAAAACACCCTGGAGCAAAGATACACTTATTATATGTAATATTAACTACTTTAGAAGTTAGTATACAAGATGAATATGACAAGTAACACATATAATACCATGACAAGCAGCTAAGGAAAGTGTCAGAGGTGAGAGCTGACAAAGTAAAATAATGTGCTAACAAATTTTAATTTTGACTTATTAATCTCTTGAATCATATTTAGATATTACATCAATATTAATATACAGCAATCACATCAGTAAAAGCAAACAGCAGCTTCTTAGTAAACATTCAAACATGCAAAATACTACATCTGTTTAAATAAAAAGCTTTTATAAATTCAAGATAAATGTTAAATTGAATGATGAAAAAATTCAATAAAGTTGTGACTTCGCAGTACCTTGAGGTTACGTGCGCAGTATTCTGAGCACTCGGCCCCTCCATGGCCATCAAAAACAGCAGCACACAAGATGTTGTTGGGCAGGTCCTCCACGACGTACCTGTGGCATTGTGCAAGGCATTAATGAACTGAAGGTGTATGTAACCACAGCTGACAGTCAAGAAGAATGTTAAATGCTTTTGCTTTTGACTTGCTTGACCTTGCTGGCCCAACTGTATACAATGTGAACTTTCTTGAACTTATCATATTCACTACCTATTAGGGATGTATCGGTATCGGTGGTATTGGCACATTTTAAGAGTAGCGGTATCTGTATCGGCTGATTTTCTGCCGATACCGATACTTGAAGGAGTTTTGTACGTCGCATGTCACTTGGTGCAAATAATTTTTTTCAATAGAAATTGGATTTTCTAAATTGTTGAAAAAATATTAGAAAAGTGTAATTATCTAGTATCATAATACTACATAGTTTGGAATTTCCCCCGATTTAATTCTCATCACTTTAAACGATACGATTCATATTACTTTGAATACAAGTATATTATACTTAGTATACAGTATAGCCTTTGGTACCGCGGATGCGTACAATACAGGTTTAGTAGCTTCGGCGCGGGATTGGCGGATCCCCTCCACTCGCCTCATTTGCCTGCCTCAGTCAGTCAGACAGTCGCCCAGCAACGGGGCATGCTGCCAGGGTCTGGGTATTTCATCACAGTCTAACTGTACGGCAATTAAGTTAAAGCTAACCTAGATGAGTCAACTAGACCTCACGAGGAGACTCCTCCCTCACTTTCTTCCCTTCTATGGTGGAACAATGAGTAGTGGGTCTTTTTTTTTCTTCCTAACAATTGATATTGCCCATTAGCTTTTGGAATTGTTGTATAAAAAAAATTCAGTGCATAGGTATCGGTATCGCTATCAGTCAAATATTGCGGTATCGGTATCGGTCAAAGTTTTGGTACAGGTAACTCTCGATTTACGCAAGTTTGGTTTACGCGTTTTTAAAATAATGCGGGGTCCAAATTCTAATTAAATGTTTAATTTACACGTTTTTTCACTTATACGCGATATTTTATGGAGTGGCCACCAGATGTCTCACGCAACTGAACTCGACTCACACGGCGTCGCGGCCACACAGCTGAGCTCAGTTCTTCCCGCGCGCCACTTGAACAACAATACAGTACCCATGCTGCCACACTAGGTACTCAACAATAGGGGTGGGCAGGTACCAGTACCAGTACTAACGGTACCAGCTATACGGTATGGTACTGGTACCAGACTGCTCGGTACTGGTACCAATACAAGCCAGTTGCTCATGGTGTCCCTCATTTCTTCCTCACATGAGTGAGGCTGAGACTGAGTGCCTGAGTGGATATCTCGGTGATATGGATACTCTCTCTCTCTCTCTCTCTCTCTCTCTCTCTCTCTCTCTCTCTCTCTCTCTCTCTCTCCACTGAATAAAGTGAATATTTATTTTTCGATAGAAACCTACCTCGTTTGATTTACATTGTTTCTGATTTACGCGACCTCTTCAAGGACACAATACTCGCGTAAATCGAGAGTTAGCTGTATCGGTACATCCCTACTACCTATAGCCTTTGGTCACCTGGCATTTTCACTCCCTTCAAAGTCTCCTTTCATACCAAATATAACAAATTAACTATAGCCTTTGCATTCTGGGCAAGGTAGAGATAACTTGAGCTGGTCTCCTTCCTTAGCAAACCTATCAGTGCTGATATAGGTTGTGACCTTCCCCTTCTAGTAAAGTGGAACCACGCTACATAAAGAGTGAGAGTGAGTGGTAGGGTTATTTGCAAGAGGGCATAGTGCAGGGTAGCCCAGTTTGAATTGAAGCTCTTCTCCTGAGCCAATTCCCCAGTTTTCACAACCAAATGGATCTTCTAATTACCCAAAATTCTGAGGGGTCATAAACAGTACTATACACCATTAGCCATTTGAATGCTTCAGAGACAGTGAATATAAGGTAACTGTGTAGTAACTCAGCAGCTCTTCATTTGTTTAATGATGATATTTACCACTAAATTATTGTTAGTTTTACTAGAATTTTATATGCCAGTACTAAATTACTAACTTATCACCACAATAATAGCTGGCAGTTGTTAAGCAGTGACTATGAGCCAGTCCCTGTAAACATTGGCAGCAACTCTCACATAAACATTACTTAAGTAGTGTAACATATTTGATATCAATATCAGACAAGACACATTATACAGTACCCTCCCGAGTTTCGCGATCCTTGAGTTTCGTGCTCAATCCTAAATTCTTACCATCCTGACTTTCACACATTATCACCCTCAGTTTCGAGCTGCTTTGACATGCACGGGTCACTTCTACCTACCGTCGGCGTTACACGCGATTCCTAAAGGCGGTGTCACACTGGCCATTTTCCTTCGACCGTTGGGGCTATTGAAAACCGCGGCTGCTGGTGCGCCCCACCGGGAGTGAGTTGTCGGTTGTCTGTACGGAAGGATAATGGTTGGGGATACGAGCAACCGTGCGGCTGTATGTAAACAAACAAACAATGGCAGTTGCTGAGGAGTGAGGATCAGTGGAAAATGGCCAAGCAAGAAACTCGTAAAGCAGACTGGCTGAGCTGCTTTGTTCAGTATTTAATCGATACAGGGCAACTGCTTTGTTTACGTTGTGAATATGGACAACCGACCTTGGCCGTGTGTGACGCACACCTGGAAAAGTTGGAGTTGCCGGTCGCCACTATCACCAACGCGGTTGAAGGAAAAAGGCCCAGTGTGACACCAGCAGCTTAAAGACGCGGTCACACAAGCTAGTTTCTCAGGAATTTTCCACCAAAACTATCTCCTGACAATTTTCTGCCTTGAATTTATCCTCAAGTTTTGTTACACAGAGGACTGTTGCATTCTGGGATATATCAGCTGAAAAGCAAAACAAACAATGGATCCAGACGTTGTAGAGTTTGCTTTGAGGTGTTTGATGAAGAATAAGAAAAAAATGAAATGAAAGCATTTATCGGTTCGTGAATGGTTAGCTCTGAGACAAAAGGAGAGTGTGTTACAGCTTGCTACCGTAAAATGCTACGATAACTTGGCAGTGAGGACCCAGACACGATGAGGCAGCGCCTATGCTCGGACAAGACTCAAGTCCAAGACCTGCTCAACCTGATTACTCGAAGCTTATCTAGCTTTGTGGAACTCATTGTGGCACAGGACTAACACGTGGATAGCTACTGAACCGATCAGTTGATATGCTCTTCTTGTGACCACAACTTACCGACCTCACAGAAAATAACCAACATGCTGGTGACTGAGTTTCTGACTAGAATTTCGATGAGTTTCCCGTGAAATGCAGTTGACTTTGAATCTTTGTGCAAAATTCTCGAGAAACTATCAGTTGAGTGACCGTGTTCACACGTGCTGGGGCAAGATTCACAGAGGTACGTGCTATTGGCCTGTGGTTAAAGCTATGAACTAATGATTTAACTATCAACGTTGAATTCAGATTCACAAAGCTTTCGTTTCATCATAGTTAGAGGCCGCTGATTGGAAAAGCGCCGTCGACGATGTCATTGGACTTGACGAATCACAATCGTGTTTTTAGAACTGTCAGCCAATCTTAAGGCAGCCAGCCGCCTTCAGATACGGCTTCAAAACGACCCGTTCTCTCTTCACATTTTCTTCCTTTTTACACAGTACGTATTTTGAGATAACAAGGGAGTAAAGTGGGGAAAAAAAAGTCAGCTTTTCAACGAGCCGGAACAAATTAGTGATTTTTCAGTGTTTTCAATACCCCAAGTTTCGCGATCCGTGAGTTTAGCACTATACCTGTGGAACGAAGCGAGCGCGAAACTTGGGGGGTACTGTAATGTGATGGTACATTTACAAAAGTAAATATGTGAACTTCTAGTAAGGTAAAAATCACAAATATCTATGCAGGCAGACAAAGATTTGAATCTTTAAGTCACGGGCTCCTTGTCTTACTGTATAGCTGTGAGATATGGACACTGAATAGTGACTTGGCGAGGCATGTCGATGCCTTTGGTACCAAGCGCCTTCACAGGACCATGGGTTAAGGCTGGAATGAGTTCGTGTTGAACCAGCAACTACGCAATGAAACCCGATAAAGGCCCAATAAAGCCAACTCTGGCTATATGAGCACGTGGCACGCCTTCTAGACATTGATCCTGCTCAAAGGATTGTTTCTGTACAAGACAACCCTGAGTGGAGGAGACCAAGGGGATGCCCACGCAACTCACGACTGGGACAAGTCGATCGATCCTGCCTGGAGGGACTTGAGATGGATAAGGCAGCTTGCTTGGGGGGGACTGTCAGAAGCATGCTGGTTCTTCCAAGAGCTTCATAATTCTCTTATCATCTATAGAACATTTAAAAAGCTAGGTTTACTTCTGTGACAGAGATCAGAAAAATTCCACTTCATTTTAGAAAGTTATACATTTTAGAAGGTTATAAATGAGAACAAGTATAACCTCTTACACTGGCCACTTTATATCAAATGTTATTGGAAAGGGTCAAACCACTCCTGCAAGCAGTCAGAAACATGAAGAATTCATGCTCTGGACTGGACAACCTCCCAAACACTTTTAGTGCTCTCTGGAAGCCCTCATGGTATGCCCCCAAAGCACAGGTGTCTCCATATATACATGAGAAGATCCTAAGGTGAATATCTCAAATGTATCAACTTTTGGGAACACTATAATAAAACTGACTGAATGATGAAACTTCCCGACTGACTGAATGATAAGGAAAAAGTTGGAAAGTTTTGTTTAGTCGGCGCAACAGAATGATAAGGAGAAACCTGCTTGTGCACATCATGAATGCTTCCATGAAACACTGAATGTGTGTGGGAGGTGGTCGGGCCCACACCATGAATAGTTCCCATTTCTTATTTTCTGCATGGATGGTTTGGCCCTTTCTGATAATATCCACTAGAAGCTGTCCAATACTGTGGGTGAAATGTATCCCTTGTTCAGCCAGTTTTTATTGGAGTGCTCCTTAAAGTTAATCAGTTTAAGATATTCACCTAAGGATGTTCTTATGAGTACTTGCTTCCTATATATCCATCCACATTTGAGAAATTATGGTAATGGACAGATAAACACAAAAAGACGAACAAAGACAAAAACATTATGGCTCCCACTGCCACATGGAGGTGGGCAGTAAAGACCAAGCAAGCCAACAATTCACCACTCACCTGTCCTCCTGGTAGGTCCGCTTGCCCAAGATGCTTGAACATCCCACATGAGAGGCAAGAATCAAAGGAATTGGTTCCCCTTGCTTGATGCTTGCTTCCATGAGAATGGGAAGGTCAATGCGATGATCCCAGGCTCCCAGGGCATCAAAGTTGAGGTCCATTTTCTGTTGGTTGTCATTCTCTGCGCTACTGCTGGTGTCTGATGCACTGCTTCGGGTGATATGCCTAAACTTCGGTCGTAAACTTTTCTTCAAAATATCAAGGTTGTAGTTGCATTCACCTCCAAAAGACTGTTTTTCTTTCATAGAGGCAGAAGCTTTACACAATGTAGCAAATTGACGATCACATTTTTTTCGACAGAACACAACTGGGGACTGTAAAGATGTTGCCCCTTTGCAAATATTTTTATTTATCAAATTCACATGTAGTATTCCTTTTTGAGCCAGGAAGATCTTATGCATTATAAGCTGGTGTCTGCTGATGGAATCTGAAAATGTAAAAATAAAACAGTATTTATAATATTCATACATATAAATGAAAAAATCTTTCCAAACATCAACCCTGTAATGTCTAAAAACATCGGTTCAAATACTGGAGAGTGTGAAAGAAGGAAAACTGAGGGTGAGGTACGTACATGGTGACATGGAGAGTCTAACATCACCACCTAGTAGAGGGGAAGGAGGGGCTTCACCCTCACTCAACCCTCCTTATTTTATTCTAACCAGATCCAACATTGCCTCCTAATAGGGGACAAAGTCCCCCCTTTTAACCATTTCTGTGGGAAATGGTTATAAACAGTAAAAGATATGTTAGGAAAAATTGGGTATTATTTCAGTATAAAGCATCCATAAGCCAGACAACTTTACCTGTCTCAGGGTAAATCTTGTCATCCTGAATCTTTTGAACCACATATATTCATACTGCAAATTGATAATAACAAAATTGTCAGTTTATAGTATTTTGAGAGCAAGGCATGAGTGTTCATGCAAGATTTTTCTTCACTCCCTATTAGGTGGTGATGTCAGGCCTGGTTAGATTTAAGTTTAATTGTTTAAAATAAATATGCGTGATACGCTTAACACTGCACTGATGTCAATATGGTGGTTGGCAGTTGAGGCAGCAGCTCAACTCCAGTGGTGGTAGTCTGCCCTCCTTATGGTCTTGTGAGGGCCTAAGTGTTTATTCTTCTTTATTTCTACATATCGTAAGGAAGAAACTTCAATTTCTGGTGAGTGTTAATTTGTTTGCTATTTATTGACAACAATGCAGTGCCAAGCATATCACACATATTTATCATAAACAATTAAACTTAACAAATCTAACCACCCCTACCCTCACTTCCTAATAGAGGAGGGTGGGGGGTGGGGGGGAATCCTGCATAAAACCTAACTTGGGAGCAGCACTTTGTCCCTTTTTGCCCTTGAGCAGCTCCTTTGCTGTGGAAAAAAACTTTTGCAGAAATCAAAAATATTTCAAAGGGTGGAAGGAGAAAGACACCTAGTCTGTTCGGAGCATGAAGTCGGTTCAAGGTGTGGCAGATTCCAGAATTCCCATGAGTGCAGCGCTGCCAGTTCGACCGCCAATTATCAGATTAGCACTCTCTCCCGGCCTACCCACCCACAACCCACCTGTTTATCTCTCTCTCTCCCTTTCGACCTGGGGGAGGGACCTAGGGGGACACACCGACCACCACCACCACTACCAACACCACAACGTGGCAACATGGGAAAAAATTGCTGCCACATGTCATAGAATTTATACAAATCCTTGTTATAATCCTAAACATCGACACTCATTGTACCATGTAGCTTCCTTTACTATATACAGAATATATAAAATATCGCTTTCAAATAGCACATGGATGGGAAATAAGAGAGACGCATGTACGAAGGCTGATTTGGCGGCATGGGTAGAGGTAAACGACAATACCAGCTCCACCCTGAACCGACTTCATGCTCCGAACAGACTATAGTAATTCATAAGAGAAACAGTCCAAAAATTCAAAAGGCATCAAAACTCACCAGAAAAAAAAAGCTTCAGTTTTGAAATTGGGGGATTCTTTGTACCAACAATTTACCCCAAAATAAGGGCACATCTTTTTTTTGATAGCCAGATCTACTCTATTGTTCGCTAAATTGACTTTTTACTTTAATGAGATTTTTTTCTTCTCCAATAGACCATATTGGTTATCAGTCTGAAATTGGGATGCTTTGGGCAAAATATATCTTTTCTCAACCAGCAGGTACGATATTTGGACATTTAACACCACACCATAACACAGTTTGCGTACATCAGGGTACATACGGAGGTAAAGTTCCAGAATGTCACCCGTGGGACATTATTGAACGAAACTATTTTTTCTGGTACTACTAGTTTTCGGTTATGAAATAATCTGCTAACTGTTTCTATCACAATTCATTAAATGATTGACTTTTCAATGCCTGTTGTGCACCTGCCATCACAGCTGCAAAATAGCTCGCAGAGAGAGGTTCAACTTATTTACTGATACTATATTTCATTCCTGCTCACAAAGATCACAAGTGGACAAATTAGAACAAAACCAGGCAAATTAATGTATTTCCAGCTGTGTTCCCCCAGTGCCCATGTGTGGTGGACAGCAGAGTGACTTATTTCTGCGAGGGGGTATTTCTCTCAACACCAGCCCGCATAGTGGACCACCCCCGCCGCTGCTCTGTGCTGCGTATTTCCACTACCCCACACTGTGTGCCGAATAAATTTAAACTATCCAAATATAACGTAACCTACCTAACGTGGGGGCTTCGCCCCCCTCAACCCCCCTTCTATTTGCAACAGAAAAGCAGTACGACAATGTGTTGTATGGGCTTCATATAGCACCAAGGTGCTCTTTGCCGTGAGACGAGTGACGTTCTGGAATAATACCGATTTCAGCGTGATTTTAACCCTTTCAAAACGATGACGCAGACATCGGCGTCACAGTATGGAAAGGGTTAAGAGGAAATGGAAGAGGAGTAATCCTCTTCTAAACATCTTAATCTTCTTCTAAACCCCTAAATCCTCTTCCATTTCCTCTTAACCCTTTCATTGCTAAACACTCGCAGCGAGCGTAAAGCGTATTTGCTGGTGGTGCTAAACGCTCGCTGCGAGCTCCACCCGCACTCAAATCTCCTGCGTATGAGAGTATTCCAACACTAATTCTCACAACACAGGATTGCCAATTGAGTGGGTTCTTCACTAAATTTGGTGGAAAATCATATCGGCCCAGCACGGCAAATCTACGGACGAGTAACTGGTGGATGTTCTTGCCCAATATAGCGGCATTTTTGCATAGCTTCACCTATCACCTGACTGATTCTTTGACCAAATAGTTGTAAATATTGCAGATGGCAGTACTCCATTGCCAGAGTTTGAAGGAGAGATGTCCGCAGTTCCCTCAATATGGCTGATCATCCCGCACGCACCGATGTAAGTGTTAACATTCAACATTCCCTGAACATGCATGTACGTTTGCAAGAAAGGCATACATAACTGACTCCTATAGATCTGGACCTCCTCTTTCCAATGGTGTTTTTGTTTTTTAGCTGTGATGAATAGTTTTTGAGATACAGAGGTTAAAAGAGACCCCCCATTGGGCTGCACGACTGCGCCTGAGGGGATAGTTGCGTCCGCACCGTGTGCAAGGAAAGGGTTAAAAGGTTTAAAAGAGGATTAAGAGGAAATGGAATAGGATTAAGAGGTTTAGAAGAGGATTAATCCTCTTCCATTTCCTCTTAACCCTTTCCATACTACTGTGACGCTGATGTCTGTGTCACATATTGAAAGGGTTAAATAATCGGCAATGTTTGTCACAAACCCCTGAATATACTAGAATAATACCGTACCATATTTCCCCCTTCTAGCCAATAATCCCCCCCCTCTCTCACACACAACCACCAGATCGTGAAACAATGAAATAAACTAAACCGTCATTCTTTTAACAATACTGATGTAATATATAGAAGTGAATGTTTACAACTATGGCTGTAATGAGTCAACACACCTCATTACAAAACATTAATTCCAACATAACGAGGCAAACTGGCGGTGCATGGCTGGAGGAGTGGTTAGAGTGGATTCGCAGCGTTGTGGATGATGCAGGTTCGAATCCGCCGCTAACCATCTGGGATTTTTCAGTCACCGCCGAGTGGCATAAGACGACCCACATGCTGTCCTGAAGACCACCCATCAGCCCGGACTTTAGAAGAACTTGTGCAAGTGAAATCAAGAATGAGTTCAGGAGGGCAGCATGAGCCAATAATAATGTAAAGTTGGGGCCACACGCTGTAGCAGCATGTTGCCTTGGCGCTCATCTGTGACATTGGCCCTTGAGCCTGTGGTGGGATGGAGCCCATTACCCTGGGACACAGGGTCAGTGTGACATTGAATGCTGGCTGCTATGTACCAATGTAGGGCTGCTATGTACCAGCTCCTATGTACCACTGCTTTGTCTTGTAGGTACCAAACAAGGCTGCTATGTACCAGCTACCAAGTAGGGAGATAAAATATTGTAAAAAAAGGTTACAGTCTTTACTGATGTAAATAAAATCAATTAAGAAACCTTTTCTTCACTCTTTATCAGTAAAGCATACAAGATTTTCTTTACCAACATTCACATGAAATACAAATTCAGATGCTTCATGCATACCGAAAAGTATAATAGTGCCTTAATGATAAATCCTTTAAAGTACTATGTTTAAAAAATGTAAAACAAAAACAATAAAACCACTAAATGCTAAGACAAAATAATATGTTGAAGCCATTAGGTGTGTTGTTGATTTTTGCAGGCTGCTCTTCGACTGGGAAGGCATTAAAAGGATCGTCCCAATCAATCTTTGTAAAATTAAAACTGGAGTTTCTAAATAAATAATGAGCAGGTCCAATGGAGTTTCTTAGAAAATAATGTTTGGTGCTTACATATATAATTTCCTGTAGGCTATCACAGATTCTCTCTCTCTCTCTTTTCCTTTCATATTTGGTTGCTGATGGTACATAGCAGCCAACGGTACATAGAGGCCTGTTAACGTGACATCCGGGTTACCACAGTTCACCTTCCCAGATTTCCTCAGGTACCCATTTATTGTCCAGCCTGAAAGGGAGGATGAACAGCTGGGTGAGTTGCACGCTGACTGCCCGAGCCAGGATTCGAACCCAGACCCGCGGAGTAGTAGCCAGACGCGCTAACCACTAGACCACAGAGGCGTTTGATAATGGCGCCACTTTAAAAAATTGCTCGCGCCATGATGGGCTTGGGCCGACCATCAGGCCCCCAAGGAATAGCCTGCTGGCGCTATAGGCCTTATGTAAAAAAAAAAAAAAAAAAAAAAAAAAATCACTAATTTGATTATGAGACAGGGACTTCAGGATAACAAAAAAAAGAAGTGTCGTAGTCACTTCGTAGCGATTCGTAGGTGCAAGTTGTTAAATCACACATCGCGGGAATTCGCAGCTCATCGCCATATAATCCGTGAAGGTGGGAAAGCCCCTTAAGGGAAGGCAACGGCAGTTATGGGTGAAGGTGCAATTTTTTTTCGGCCGATTTCTTTGAAAAAATACACAGCTCATAGTGTCTTGTCAAAATAAGAAACCCTGTAAATTTCATTGGATTTGGATGAATGCTTTCAGAAAAAATAAAAATACTATACTTGAAAAATAGGAAAGCTGTAACGGATATTCTAGCTTGTAACGGTCACGCACAAGTTTGAATTTTTGTCCCTTTAATAACCATACCTGTTGCTACACTTTCGCCGTGGCATATTTTTTCTAAGTGTTTTCACAGTTCTGTAATTTGATGAGAAACATGTTGAAAGAAAAAACAGTAAATTTTATTAACAAAAATATTTCTAAATAAATCACAACTAAGAAAAGTAAATTTTTCTTACAGTCAAAAAATAGGGGATGCATTTAGCTTTCCATAGGTATATTCACATTTACAATCGGTTAATTAATAAGTGAGTAATATCAGCTTTAATAACAAAAACTTTTGTTTCGAGATATGGCTTGCTTTCTGTAAACTTATGGTTGCTCCCACATAAACATATCAAAATATGTGTGTATTGTTGTAATAGCGTATTTGAAGGCTACTAAGGATATAAAGATTTCTTTTCTCATTTTATTATGAGCATTATTTTTCAGAAAAGGCACCTGATCCCTTTGTACGTGAGAGATGTGTCCTCTTTTCTGCCAGGTGCCATCGTAGGATACAGCAATATCCAGGTATCCCGTAGCTGCAGCAGGCTCCACACCAGTGTTCCCGTAGTGCTGAAAAACTACCTCTATTCCCTTCTTCATCATATCTTCATATTGACTCTCCATCCTCTTGTACAGGTATCTTGTGTACCTGTCAAACTTGCCCAGAGAAATGGAAGGCATGCTGAGGGCTGCAATGATGCGGTTCAGTCCAGGTGCTAAAAGGTTATTGATGAGGGCTTCATACACCAATTTTACATTAATTTCAGTTATATTCCGTTCCTTCCCATCACTATCGGTGATGGTCCCATCACGCTCTGCGGAGGTACCCTCTTCGCTGATTTATAGCTGCCATAAGGTTTCTCAGATTGCGCTTATGCCTTTTTAATCATCGTATCTTGATGTGAAAGCAAAAACAACCAAGAAAATCTGTCAAGTAAGGCGTTCAATGGAAGGGTAACGCTGGCAAGGGTGGTGACAACAACCTTCCCGTATAACAGTCTGTGAGACCACCACCAACACTCGGTGTTGCTATTTGATGCTCAAAATTGTAAAATACTAAAAAAAAAAAAAAAATGCCAAAAAAGAAAAGAAAAAAAAAAAGGCTTCGAAATGATGCAGAGTGACGGCATACATCCACCACGTGCGCAGGTCGTTTAAAGAACCTTTAATTGACGGTAAACAAAGTGCATTTTAAAATAGAAAGAATTGAGATAAGTGGATGCAGTTTTCACAGAAAACCCGCATTATTTCAGGGATAACAAAACTGTTAAAAACCCAATTTTGAGGTATGGCTCGAAAATTTGATTTTTGTGGGGGCGTTGCCTCCCCTTAAGTTACTTAATTAACTGCTCAGGGTTCACTTCATCCCTACCTTTATCCTCGTCTCCCCCTCCCCTTGTCCAAAGTTCTGTATGACCATGTTGTCCCGGCACATTTGCATACGTCACAAAAATTACAATACATTACACTACTTGCCCTTGGTGACCTGAAAACCGTGGTATGATTTTTATGAGTGAGGGGGTGAAATGGCCAGGAGGGGGGAAATATCTCCTATGCCTGTAATTCCCCCCCAGGGAAAACAGCCCAGACCAATTTTCCCGGGAGGGAAATTTAACCTAGGCCACTTTTCCCAAGGGGAACTACAGTCAGGGGGAAAATTTTTCCTGTTACACCGGAGGGCTTCCGCACACCGCGCCGAGGCCTGCCCGCCCCGGCCCCCAGCCCTGCCGCGGCCCAAGGCAAGATAAAGAGTGCTTGATGCAGAGTAAAATAAAGAGAGCCTGATGCAGACTAAAATAAAAAGAGCAGCACCTGACCTGCCAACTCCTGCACAGCCCGTGTGTTTACTGCGCGCCAGTGTTGCCACTTGCCACTGCCAGGCCGCGGCTGATCCCCCCACCCCCCGCAGCGCTGCCAACACACTCCAACCCAATATCCAAACCCGAAACCAAGATTTACTGATTTGTTTAAGAACTTGAAGAACGAGAAAATGCAGAACAGGAAAAAAGAATTAACGTAACAAGGGGCCATTACCAACCTTTCCCACGCTTACTAAATATGTGTGCTTGGGAACCGAAATGCTTAAGAATATATACGACCCCTGTGTCGTAGCCACAGAGTTATATACCTAGAGCGCGCGCTCCTGTGTTGTGGGGTTGGCGGCGGGTGAGGCAAGCTACCCTGGCGCGGCAGCCATCTTGAGGAGCCCACTTTCCCTCACTCTGTGGTGGTGGTTTTGATGGTGATGGTGGTGATGATGGTGGTGGTGATGGTGGTGGTGGTGATGATGGTGGTGGTGGTGGTGGTGGTGGTGATGATGGTGGTGGTGTTGGTGGTGGTGATTGTGGTGGTGGTGATGGTGGTGGTGATGATGGTGGTGGTGGTGTTGGTGTTGGTGGTGATGATGGTGGTGATGGTGGTGGTGGTGATAATGGTGGTGGTGATGGTGGTGGTGGTGATGGTGGTGGTGGTGATGGTGGTGGTGGTGGTTATGGTGGTGGTGGTGGTGGTGGTACGTGATAGTGGTGGTCGTGGTGGTGGTCTGGTGAGAGAGAGAGAGAGAGAGAGAGAGAGAGAGAGAGAGAGAGAGAGAGAGAGAGAGAGAGAGAGAGAGAGAGAGAGAGAGAGTATAAAAACTGAGTTATGTCATGTCACGTCAGTCCGTCTCTCTCTCTCTCTCTCTCAACCAACTCCTCCACCCACCACCATCACCACCACCACCAGCACCACCACCATCACCACCACCACCACCACTACTATAGCACCACCACCACCACCACCACCATCACCACCACCACCACCACCATCATCACCACCACCACCATCACCATCACCACCACCACCATCACCACCTACCACTTATCTCCACTTTGAAGTTGCAGGCTGGAGCACAGAGTTGGCTGGACTAGGCTCCCAAAGATGGCGGCCGAGGTACTTCCGGTTGCCGCACCCGAGTGTTTGGCTCGCGCGCTCTAGGTATATAGCTCTGTGGTCGTAGCACTATATAGTTCTGTCATGTTTGGATAACGAAATTATGCTTTAACACTTTACACACGTCTGAGTGGATAGTTAGTTTTGTCCATTTAGGACAATATGCTGTAGGCTGTGCATTGTTCTTAAACCTTCGCTATAGGCTCATCGTATATACTACATACGGTTTCCATAGTAAATGAGACAAATAAGCTGTGTTATGTCGACCTCACTACCGACCGAATCATTTAACACTTCGGAAATGATAGTCACTCAAAATTCAAATAACAGTGTGAATCCCACTGCCTGATTGCCACATACGCCTCCACTGAGCCCAGGAGGTTATACGCAAGACTAACCCTTATCATTGATTTACAACAGAATTATAGACTTGGTTTTATCAGCCAAATGGTAAGATAGCGTTGGGCTTGGTTTCACTGGTATGTCATGCACTACTCGTCACAGTATTCACTGGTCTCGAATACCAAAAGAAAAAAAGAAAAAGAAATAATCATGGAATGCATCTAATAAGATTAATTATCTAATAATTCTCGTGGAGTCATTATCCCAATATGCTAGATTAATGAAACTCATCTCTCTATATCTATTTTCTTCTAGGTATCTATCTATGTCCATATATCTGTCTATGTATGTATCTATTTATGTCTATATTTTTTATTCTATATCTTATTAACAAACAGTGTGATGATGAATTGTCCCTACCTTTGACTTGTTTCTCCTTTCCACTTAGATTCAGTGAATTGAAAAAGTACCTTCTAGATCGTGATATATATGGTGGGACGGACCCAGATGTTTTTTTTCCTCTATTCTTTAAAAAAAGATTGCTACGTTCTTAGCACCAAAACTTGCTGTAGTATTTAGGTTACTGCTGAAGTCTGGTAGTTTTCCTTCTTGTTGGCACAAGGTCAACATCACCCCCATCCCGAAGGGAGCCTCAGCTTCAACTTTTCCTACTGAGTACCGCCCAATTTCTATTACTCCTATCCTCTCTAAGATCTTTGAGAGGTTTTTGGCTAAACCGCTTTCCATATACTGAGATAAATTCAATCAGTTACCTGATTCTCAGTTCGGATTCCGTAAGGGTTTGGTCTCTTGACTCTGTCTCATGACCTGCAGTCTTCTTTGGATCGTGGGCATGAGTCTCGAATTGTTGCTATTGATTTTTTTCTGCTTTTGATGCTGTGAATCATAGGGCTCTAATTTATAAACTACAACTCCTTGGTATTGGTGGAAGTCTTCTCAGTATTTTTAAAGAATTTTTAACTAATCGATTACAGTGTGTGGTTGTTGATGGTGCTGCTCTGCTTCTCTGCCTGTTGTTTCTGGTGCTCCTCAGGCCTCAGGGCAGTGTCCTTGGACCTTTATTTTTTAACATTTTTATTTCTGACTTGGGCATTAACCTCGAAAATAAGCTTATTTCATATGCTGATGATGCAACTCAATACTCCTCTGTTCACTCTCCCAGCAACAGAGGTGAAGTTGCTTCATCTCTGAATAGGGACTTGGCAATGATCACCGCTTGGTGTCAACTTTGGGGCATGAAGCTTAATGCTAATAAAACACATTCCATTACCATCAGTAGATCCCGTACCTTGAATCCACCTCATCCTTGTTTGCATATTTTTGGTGAACAGATTAAGGATGTTTCTAGTATCCGTTTGTTGGGAGTCACTCTTGATTCTAAACTGACATTTGAGAAGCACATCCGTTCCATGTCTTCCACTATTGCTTACAGGCTTGCTTCGTAAGTGCTTCAAAATATTTACTTGTGACTCAACTGTAATCAAATATTTTTATGCATTCATTTTGCCCCACTTTGAGTATTGTGCTCCTGTTTGGATGTCTGCTGCCAATTGCCATTTAGTGTTACTTGACAGAGCTATCAATTCACTTAAATTTACTTCTCCGGTATCTTGATCATCGGCGTCAAGTTGGTGCCCTTAGCATTTTATTTAAAGTTTTTAAGAATAATCGGCATCCCTTACACAAAGCTTTGCCTGATCCTTTTACTCCTGCCCGGGTCACGAGGTTTGCTCTTAGTAAAAACGATCTTGCTTTTAATCCTATGAATTTTGTTTTCTTCCGTCGTGGACAAGTTTATGGAATCAGTTACCCAATAAGATTGTCCTTTCTGCAATGAGATTGTCCTTTCTGCAGACATTTCTACATATGTCTCGTGTGAATGTCTTTTTGAAACAGTAATTTTATTTTTCCTGCTTTTGGCTATGACTGGCCAGTGTCTTAACTATTCGTTGCCTTTGCTTTTCTCCAGTACCTCTTGGTATTTTGAGTGGTTCAACTTGTTGTATCTGCTGCAGGAACAAACTTTCATATTTCAAGCATTTTTCAAATTCAAAACATACATCAGCGTCATAATTTTCTTTTATAAAAATAAAAATAAACTTGGGTGGGACAGTGTCGGTAAATGTGATAAATGAGATAACCTGCACCCCTTGTATGTCGGTGAATGTGAAAAGTGAGATAACCTGCACCCCTTGTATGTCGGTGAATGTGAAAAGTGAGATAACCTGCACCCCTTGTATGACAAGCAGTCGACAATAGACACGGTGACGTGCCGAAATTCATCCACCATTGTGTATGTGTTTGTGTGTGTAAACAGAGCAGACGGACTAAAACATGGGGACGGGACTCGACGCCAATAGTGGAACCTTCCTGGTATGGTTGGATATTGCGGTGCTTCTCGGTCTAGTCTGATTCCTGAGAGAGTCAAATTACAGTGTGTGTAAACAGAGCAGACGGACTAAAACATGGGGACGGGACTCGACGCCAATAGTGGAACCTTCCTGGTATGGTTGGATATTGCGGTGCTTCTCGGTCTAGTCTGATTCCTGAGAGAGTCAAATTACAGTGTTTCTGTATTTCTTAAGTCGTATTTCGTAGGTGAGTGGACATTTGGCATCAGGCTTTAGAGGTTTCTTGCGTCGTTTTATGTATTCTTATTTTTTAGGACTTGGGTTATCCATGGTTTGTTACTGTGCTGCTCTTCGACTGTGTACTGTTTAAAAGGAATGTTTCTTGTACAGAGGTAAGAACTGACCTATGTGGGCATATCTTGTGTTAACGACAGTTGTGCTCCCCTCAACTTCGTAAATCTGTTCAAAATTTATCTATGTCTACTTTTTTGTAAAGAATATTGGTAATTTTTAAAGATCTTTCATTGTACCTACGGTAAGTTCCAACGTCATTTGATCACTTTAGCCAATCATCTCTCGAGGGAGTCTATTTCCTTCATATGATAGAAGCACCAAAACTGAACAATCCAGGTGGGGCCTAACTAGTGCCAAATATAACTAAAGGATACCTTCGGAGGTCCGGTCACTTACGCCTCTCGAAGTAAACCCAAGACTATTTGCGCTGTTTTTGGAGGTAATACACTTCTTTCTATAAGTCGACAGTCAGAGCTCACACGACCATCCAAATCCCTTTCGCAGCTGAAGTGGTCAGGAACTGTGTTATGTATTTATAATGTCAGCGTATACTTGGAAGGTTATTTCCACCAGTATTTAGGACGCTGCATCGATCGATGTGGAGCTGCATTTACTGGCCCACTCATGTGATCTGAACTGATTAGTCTTCCTATTTCTGAGTCATCAGCAAACTTACTCATGTCACTGTACGTTTTACATTTATGTAATCGTTCTTATTAAATAGTTTGCTAATGTCATCATACCGTTGCCGTTACCGTTGATGAGGTTTCAGGCTCCGGTCCACTGCCAGCGCAGCGTTCCACAGGGCCATCAACATTATAACAGTAATGTTAACACTGAAAGTTGTCCTCAATCTTTATGTTTGTAACGTCGTAGGATTTAGTGAGTAAGTGAGTCTTCAGCGCTTTCTTGATGGTTGTCAGATTCCCACTGTTCTCAACCTCCTCGGGTAACTCATTATAGAGCCGCAGGGCACTCTCCTCAAATGCTCTGAAACCCAGTTCCAGGTTGACTCTGGGCTCATAGAGTCTATACTGTTTTGCACTATGTCTCAGTAACATAGCGGTGTCCAGATTAAAGTATATATATATATATATATATATATATATATATATATATATATATATATATATATATATATATATATATATATATATATATATATATATATATATATATATATATATATATATATATATATATATATATATATATATATATATATATATATATATATATATATATATATATATATATATATATAGTCGTGTTGCTTGATAAGTCAAGACACATATTTTGTCGACTATTCGTGCCTTAATGGGTAACCAATGTAAGTCTATAAGTACAGGTGTTATTCTCTCACGTGGTGGCAGACCCTTTATTAACCTTGCAGCTCTGTTTCTTCAGCAGATATTCAGGGCGGCCATAATAAAGTGAATTACAATAATCCAGCTTACTAGCTACATGATTATATACAACCATCTTCATGATCTTATCGTCCAAGTATTTCTTGACAAATTAAATATTTCTTAGATGGTAGCCTGCTGTTCTCATCACCTGGTTGATCTGTTCTCTGAATGATAGAGCACAACTAATTATCACACCTAGGTCTTTGACTGCCTTTTCTACAGTCATAGTGTCATAATTTATCCGTAGAGTGGAGATATCTAGCCATCTGAGGTCCTTGTTCTTCCCCACTATCAGGCATTCACTTTTGTCCTCATTCAGCTACAATTGCTTAGAATTCATTCATTTCCCAACATTATCCATTATTCATTGAAATGAGTCTAACACAAGTCTATAACGCCAAAATTTCACATGAAGTGGAATTAAGCACTGGTCGAAAAGACGTCAATCGACATTAAAAATACAAGATACAATAGATCACTGACCCCTGACCGTACTCCTGCTCCCGCTGGCCGCTGTGCCCAAGCTCCGGGGCTCCACGTGAGCTGCCGCGATGACGTCACTGTTCACGTCCACCAACCAATTACAATCCTTTTCTACATCCGAGGCCGTCCTCGTGATCACAGGATTTGTTATTTCATACATTGATATACTTCTAAACATATCTTTTTTTAAAAACCCTCTATGTGATATACTGCAAATATATTAAAGTATTCAATGTCTTATACATAGCACAATTTTTAGTAAATGCTATAGGAAGTCGCTAGTGCAATGATTTCCATGGTAACGATATTAGGAATATCTGCTGAGCTAACAACAACGGCAAAAACAGGCGTAGAAAGTACTTCATGAAATGCGCGCACACACACACACACACACACACACACACACACACACACACACACACGATGGCGGTGGCCTTGGCCGAGTGGTCAGCGCGTGGACGTGGTGATCCCAAGGTCTCGGTAGATCTTCAATCAATCCTTACTTCAGTGACGTCAGTCACGAGGAGCACCTGGGGGCAGCATGGGCCAAGCAAATAATATATCACGATAGCCAAGTAAAATAAAATTCGTCTGCTCCACTAACGGGCTGGGCCATTCTCCAGGTCCCTCACGAGAGGCTGCCGGCGCTATGTGCAGCACACTGGTCTTCGCTATGTGAGCATAAACACGTGTAGCCGACATGCTCGTTTGGGTCAGCCTTTACATTAGACCTTTTACAGCAACAAACTATGTCTACTTTCGTTGAATATCCAGTGTACAACTGAAAAAGTACAAAGGAAGAACTATATAAAATATTGATAACAGAGGATTGATAGTAAAAGAAAAGACTAATAGTATAAGTAAATATAAATACTAAGAATAAAAAGGACAAATTGTAAAATTAAAGGTGATTATCAATGAAAGTGAAAAGGATCAAGAGTAAAAGTAAATATTTTTAGCACTAAAGGTAAAAGCACCACCACTTAAAACAATAAGACATACTAATAAGCAGTGAACAACTGTAAAATGAGTTATAATAAGCAAAAGAAGAAATTATGAAAATTAAATGTAAATACACAAAGAAGTAAGAAAAGGACAAATTGCAGAGAGAGAGAGAGAGAGAGAGAGAGAGAGAGAGAGAGAGAGAGAGAGAGAGAGAGAGAGAGAGAGAGAGAGAGAGAGAGAGAGAGAGAGAGAGAGAGAGAGAGAGAGAGAGAGAGAGAGAGAGAGAGAGAGAGAGAGAGAGAGAGAGAGAGAGAGAGAGAGAGAGAGAGAGAGAGAGAGAGAGAGAGAGAGAGAGAGAGAGAGAGAGAGAGAGAGAGAGAGAGAGAGAGAGAGAGAGAGAGAGAGAGAGAGAGAGAGAGAGAGAGAGAGAGAGAGAGAGAGAGAGAGAGAGAGAGAGAGAGAGAGAGAGAGAGAGAGAGAGAGAGAGAGAGAGAGAGAGAGAGAGAGAGAGAGAGAGAGAGAGAGAGAGAGAGAGAGAGAGAGAGAGAGAGAGAGAGAGAGAGAGAGAGAGAGAGAGAGAGAGAGAGAGAGAGAGAGAGAGAGAGAGAGAGAGAGAGAGAGAGAGAGAGAGAGAGAGAGAGAGAGAGAGAGAGAGAGAGAGAGAGAGAGAGAGAGAGAGAGAGAGAGAGAGAGAGAGAGAGAGAGAGAGAGAGAGAGAGAGAGAGAGAGAGAGAGAGAGAGAGAGAGAGAGAGAGAGAGAGAGAGAGAGAGAGAGAGAGAGAGAGAGAGAGAGAGAGAGAGAGAGAGAGAGAGAGAGAGAGAGAGAGAGAGAGAGAGAGAGAGAGAGAGAGAGAGAGAGAGAGAGAGAGAGAGAGAGAGAGAGAGAGAGAGAGAGAGAGAGAGAGAGAGAGAGAGAGAGAGAGAGAGAGAGGACTGGCTCTCAACGAACGGCTCCCGCATGACAAAGAATTCGGCGGCGGGTACGCGGGACTAAAAAGAATAAACAGGTTAAACACGAGGTGATAAAAAATAATGTATAGATAATAACTGAATAAACAAATAAATGAATAATCTAAAAGTACACGAAGATCAAAGCGGATGAATTACAATACTTACAGAAAAAACCCATAAATCAACGAATAAGGGAAATAACACGTTCAAAGGGTAGGGGTTATGATAGCAAAATAAATCGATCTATGTTTTTTTATACAGAAGAAACTAGTAATAGATAGATAAATAAATACTTATGTATAAAAAAAAATAGTAATTTAAATATTTGAAAAACGTACCTGATAAGTTACAATGATATAGCATTTATTAAAAAATAAAACTGAGTATACAAATGTTTGTATAAAAGAGAATCTTTTAAAATGCATTATGAATATAATAAATAAACTTATTACAATATGATTTAAATGTATCAATTAGGATAATGATAACATAAAAATATTAAAATTGAAAAAAATCGTTAAGTACATTAATGTCAAATAAATAAACAAATGAGTAAATAATACTGAGAGAGAGAGAGAGAGAGAGAGAGAGAGAGAGAGAGAGAGAGAGAGAGAGAGAGAGAGAGAGAGAGAGAGAGAGAGAGAGAGAGAGAGAGAGAGAGAGAGAGAGAGAGAGAGAGAGAGAGAGAGAGAGAGAGAGAGAGAGAGAGAGAGAGAGAGAGAGAGAGAGAGAGAGAGATTTACATAGAAAATCAGACCACACAGACCCCATGGTCCAGACTTGGTGGTCTGTCCTTAAACCTAAGTGATTTTACATTAATCAGAAGACTCCAAAACGTTGCATTTCTACTCTAGTTGATATTAAGTTGAAGGAAGTGACGGTCGAGCTTATTTTTGAAGGAGTCAATCGTGTTACACTGGACCACTGATGATGGGAGCTTATTCCATTCTCGCACTACAACGTTGGTGAAGAAAAATTTGGTGCAGTCTGAATTTACTTTGCATCTGAGTTTTACGCCATTGTTTCTCGTGCGCAAAGTGTCATCGATCATAAACAATGTTGATCTGTCTACATTCGTGAAACCATTAAGTATTTTAAAACATTCGCTCAGTTTTCCTCGGAGGCGACGTTTCTCAAGAGAGAACATGTTAAGGGTAGAAAGCCTTTCTTCGTAGGATTTGTTGCGCAAGGAAGGGATAATTTTCGTTGCCCGACGCTGAACACCTTCTAATTTAGCAATATTCTTTGCATGGTGGGGAGCCCAAAACTGTACCGCATATTCCAAGTGGGGTCTGACTAAACTGTTGTAGAGCGGGAGTATTACATCTTTATTCTTAAATAAAAAGTTTCTTTTAATGAAGCCCAACATTCTGTTCGCTTTATTTGCTGCATCGATGCATTGCTGTGAGAATTTGAGGTTTGGCGCGATTTTGACCCCCAAGTCCTTGACGCATTGAACGCTTTTGAGTTTAACGCCGCGCATTTCGTAATCGAACTTCTTATTCCTCGTTCCAACTTGAAGGACCTGGCACTTGTCTACGTTAAAGGGCATCTCCCATCTATCCGACCAAGCTGAGAGAGAGAGAGAGAGAGAGAGAGAGAGAGAGAGAGAGAGAGAGAGAGAGAGAGAGAGAGAGAGAGAGAGAGAGAGAGAGAGAGAGAGAGAGAGAGAGAGAGAGAGAGAGAGAGAGAGAGAGAGAGAGAGAGAGAGAGAGAGAGAGAGAGAGAGAGAGAGAGAGAGAGAGAGAGAGAGAGAGAGAGAGAGAGAGAGAGAGCGCCAGCTGAATCTTCTCGTGATGAGGTACCAGGGTCACAACTGGGGCAGGAGAGCGGTGGCTCGACCCTTCCATCCCCCCCATCGCCCCCACTCCCTCAACCCTAGCGGTCACCCCCCTCGACCACACAACCATGCCCACCACACCAGGACCAACACAGAGGTGCCAACAGAGCAAGCACTCGCTCCAAAAGAGCAACAAAAACTGGTCCCTAATACTCACAACCATGTCATTCACACAACCTACCAATCAACTAAAAATACTACAGCACAATGTCCACCACTGGCACACCAAACGCATCAATCTAATAAACACGTACACACCTGAGAACCCAGATGTAATCCTCATAAATAGCCATGGCCTCCCCAACACCCAGGCTCTAAAGATACCGGGTTATTCATGTTATCAGCGGAACAGAACAGGTGAACAACACGCTGGAGTGGCAATAGCAGTCAAAACAGGAACCCAGCACAAAATATATGACGACTTCCACTACTCCGACACCCTTTCTGTTAAATTAATGACTACCCTCGGACCCATTAATATTGCCACTACTTACATCCCCCCACGAGAGGGTTGCATCATGTTTCCTGACTTCTATAAACTGCTACGCATACCTGAACCCATGTACTTCCTAGGCGACTTAATCGCACGCCACACCAGCCTTGGCCATTCCAACACAAATACAACTGGACGAAACATTATGAAAATCATCACCACCTTCGGAGCCCAGCACATAGGTCCAAATTTCCCCACGTTTATAGGCCACTCAGCCCTCACCACGCCTGACGTGATTCTAACGAATGGGAAAACATACCACGCCAGCCAGGGGCCACTAACGAGCAGCGACCACCTCCCAATACTGTTCACCATCTCAACCACTCCCGTTGTCGTGCCCTGCCCACAGCGGATGAACACAAAAAAGGCGAATTGGGAGCAATATAAGAACATTATAGACTCAGAACTACCTGACCTACATCTAGAGGGGAGATACACAGATGACATAGAAACCGCTGTCAACACCTGGTATACCGCTGTCAAAACTGCCCAAGCACAAGCAATACCCCTCACAAGGCACAAAACACTATCATACCCCCACCGCAACCAAGAGATTACGGACGCACAGCTACGTTTTACCAACATCCTCCGATACGCCGGGCGGCACGGTTGGACGCATGATCTTTATCAACAAAGTAGAGTTATCCAACGAACGCTACAAGATACGTGCAAAACAGCATACAACAGGCACTGGGAAAGCACAATAAAAGGCCTCGCCGAGAAATACAAGGACCCAAAAGCCTTCTGGCAGGGAAGAAAACGGCTGCAGGGCAACACACACCACCGCCCCATACACCTAGAAAAGGGAGGAGTCAAAATACAGGATGACGAGGGTATTGCCCAAGAGTTCAGAGAAACCTGGAAGTCAGTGTTCACAATAAGACCTGAAGACAACGCTCATTATGACCAAGGCAATGAACGGGAAGTAAAGGCATGGCTCCAACAGGACCCAACAAGAACCAGGCCACACCACACGATTGATCTGCAACGCCTAACACAGGCCCATCTGTTGACTATGGAAATAGGCACAGCCGAGCTCCGATCAGCTATAAACAAAACGAAAAACACGTCGCCCGGAGAGAGCAAAATAGATAAACAACATATCAGTATATTACCCCCCCGGGGGCTGGCGTACCTACTCACCATATACAATGCGATGTTAACAACAGGTTACTTCCCTCAACGATTCAAAGTCGCCACTCTCACCATGATACCTAAACCAGGCAAACCATCCACAGATCCCAAGAACTACAGACCAATCTCACTCCTAGAAGTCCCTGGAAAAATCTTCGAAAGAATAATCAACCTACGACTCAGATGTCACCTGGAGGAAAGTAACCTTTATAACCCGTCCCAGTATGGCTTCAGGGCAGGGAGGAGCACTACCTCAGCTATCTCCATCGCCAGCGAAAAAGTAGCACTCACTAAAGGACAAGGAATAAACTGCACTATTATCCAACGCGACATCAGCAAGGCGTTAAATTTGATAAAGTCTGGCTACAGGGCTTGCAATACAAAATACTTCAACTCGGACTGCCAGAGCTAACGGAAAAACTGTTATGTAGCTTCCTTGATCAGCGCTCAGCTTCCATTCGAGTTAAGTCAGCAATATCCTCCCCGTTCCCCCTGCACAGCGGCGTGCCACAGGGCAGCGTGTTATCACCAACGCTCTTCTTCACTTACACCTGTGACATGCCCCGGCCTGATAACAGAAGCTGTATGGATATATATCATGCTGACGACGCGACACAAATAGTGACCTCCAACGGTACCCTAGACCACCATGACGCCCTGGTCGTGCGGGAGGCGAACAGACTCAACACATTTGAAAAAAAGTGGAAGATCGAAACAAACATATAGACAAGTTCGCTGTGGTCGCACTCGGAAGGAAAAAAATAAATGACATACAAATACAGGGCAACACCATTTCCCACCAAAAACAATGCCAGATATTAGGCCACACAGTGACATCCACCGGCCTGATCGTTAAGCACGTCAATGACAAAACCATGAAAGTTAAAACAGCCCTCACATCTCTAAACAGATTCTGGCACTTCACAGAGCGGCTCAAACTGTATCTGGTAAAGACTAAGATACTTCCTACACTAGACTACTCACCCACCCCGACACACATGGTTTCCCACACCAAGATGTAACAGCTTCAGAGGCTGCAGAACAAAGCGCTGAGATTTGCCACCGGACAGAAATACCCGTACACGGAAAACACAGCAGCGCAACACAGCAGACTCGGAGTACAACTAGTCAGCACAAGGCTACGGGAGGCCGCCGGAAAGATATGGGAGAAACTAGACCAGCAAGACGACGTGAACTACACCCACGTCAAACAGCTTGACGGCAGCACGAACTTGGTCCATCCCTGGTTTCCACGCAGCTTGAAGTCACTACGAGAACAACCGCCCACACATCACTTCACACAAGTGATGCCATAGCTTAGCTTAGCTCTCTACACACAAACAATTCAACCCCCCCCCCAGCACGCCGGGGGTATACAAATAAGGTGCCCGATTAACAATAACTACACCAGAAGAACTAACGAACCTACACCATACAACTGTACACTCCTACTGTCTTTCCTATTCCCCACCTGTACCTTCACCACTAACCCACTTTCTCCTCGTACTATTCCCTTGATTAAAAAAAAAAAGAGAGAGAGAGAGAGAGAGAGAGAGAGAGAGAGAGAGAGAGAGAGAGAGAGAGAGAGAGAGAGAGAGAGAGAGAGAGAGAGAGAGAGAGAGAGAGAGAGAGAGAGAGAGAGAGAGAGAGAGAGAGAGAGAGAGAGAGAGAGAGAGAGAGAGAGAGAGCAAAACGTGTGGGGTAGCACAATACATCCCTGGTAAGTGTGTGCAAGGTACGACAAAGAAGGAACGACAGGAAAATGAATAACACAGAGAGAAAACATGGTAGAGAAGTAAACGAATGAGCAAAGTTTGGGAGAGGAAGGAAAGTCAGACTGGAGAGGAGGCCGCTTACGCACGTGCCGACTCGGAGGAGGAGGAGGAGGAGGAGGGAGGCGTGGCTGGCGGGCCGAAGTGCTGCTGCTGCCACTGTTTACCCCGGGCTGGCGGCGGAGCGACCTGCTACAGTCTCGCCCGGTGAGCAGACTCGCTGGTGTGGGGAAGCGGTCTTGTATACCTCGTGCCAAGTGGAGTCGGGGTGTATGTTTGTGTGAGCGTTGCCGAGGACTGAACCTTGGGGACTGAACCATGGGCTGACCTGTGCTTTGTCTGGTATAACATCGACTTTTTAATTTATGTCTCGCGTGAGGAGTGGAGTCAGGGTATGTGCGTGTGTGCGTTGCCGAGGACAGTGAGCAGGCATGGGGGATGAACTAAGAGCTGACCTGTGCTGTGGGGCGTACTGTGGTTTGTGCGGTATAAAATCGACTTTTTTGATGTATGTAGTGTCTCGCGTAAGGAGTTGAGTCAGGGAGTGTGTTTGTGAGCGTTGCCGAGGACAGTAACCAGGGCGTGGGGGTGAACTAAGGACTGACATGTGCTGTGGAGGCGTGTGCTATGTGTGTGGTTTGCTGTATGTTGTGTCTCGTGTAAGGAGTGGAGTCAGGGAGTGTGTTTGTGAGCGTTTCCGAGGACAGTGACCAGGGATGAACTAAGGACTGACATGTGCTGTGGAGGCGTGTGCTATGTGTGTGGTTTGATGTATGTTGTGTCTTGGGTAGTGAGTGGCGTCGTGGTGTGTGTGAGCGACGAAGAGACCAGTGATCGGAGCGAGGGGCTGAGCTGTGGTGTGGGGGACGTGTGGTGTTTGTCTGGCCAGTGTTGAGTGCCTGGTGCCAGGGATTAACTATCTGGCATACATTTTTTTTTTTTTTACCGCAGAGGCACAAAAAAAAAGGTAAGAAGTGTGAAAAAAAAGCCCGCTATTCACTGCTCCTAAAATATGGACTGTTTGATGTATGTGCGGTCGTAGTCTAAGTTTTCCATTGCTAACTCACACACACAAAAAAAACCCGGCAGCTTCTAAACTTTTCTTCGCCTGCGTTAAATTGAATTCCACAAATTTAACGTTTTATAATTTCTTGTTCTTGGTATGCTTGCGCCGCACTAACAGACAAAAAAGTAACGCAACCCGCAAACGTGTTCCATAGAAAGCTCATAGTAATAATGCTGGAGGTGATGTCAATTAAGGTAATGGCCTAGTAAGGGAGAACTTGTAATATCGACGCTTGTTTACTGTGTGGGTGTATATGGTGACTCGCCGGTATAACTGAATGGAATGTACTGTTTATAGTGCGAGAGAGCGACTGGCTGATGGTATAAGATGGACTGTTTAAGGTGCAGAGTGTATAGTGAGGGAGACTGCCTGGCTGGTATTAAGTGGAAAGTTTGATTCATGTAGTGTTCATCGCGAGGGACTGGCTGGCTGGTATTAAGTGGGAAGTTTGATTCATGTAGTGTTCATCGCGAGGGACTGGCTGGCTGGTATTAAGTGGAAAGTTTGATTCATGTAGTGTTCATCGCGAGGGACTGGCTGGCTGGTATTAAGTGGGAAGTTTGATTCATGTAGTGTTCATCGCGAGGGACTGGCTGGCTGGTATTAAGTGGAAAGTTTGATTCATGTAGTGTTCATCGCGAGGGACTGGCTGGCTGGTATTAAGTGGGAAGTTTGATTCATGTAGCGTTCATCGCGAGGGACTGGCTGGCTGGTATTAAATGGAAAGTTTGATTCATGTAGTGTTCATCGCGAGGGACTGGCTGGCTGGTATTAAATGGAAAGTTTGATTCATGCAGTGTTCATCGCGAGGGACTGGCTGGCTGGTATTAAATGGAAAGTTTGATTCATGCAGTGTTCATCGCGAGGGACTGGCTGGCTGGTATTAAATGGAAAGTTTGATTCATGTAGTGTTCATCGCGAGGGACTGGCTGGCTGGTATTAAATGGAAAGTTTGATTCATGTAGTGTTCATCGCGAGGGACTGGCTGGCTGGTATTAAATGGAAAGTTTGATTCATGCAGTGTTCATCGCGAGGGACTGGCTGGCTGGTATTAAGTGGGAAGTTTGATTCATGTAGTGTTCATCGCGAGGGACTGGCTGGCTGGTATTAAATGGAAAGTTTGATTCATGTAGTGTTCATCGCGAGGGACTGGCTGGCTGGTATTAAATGGAAAGTTTGATTCATGCAGTGTTCATCGCGAGGGACTGGCTGGCTGGTAGTTGATGTACGGTTTGATACGAGGGACTGACTGGCTGATACTGGGACGTGATGGTTGAAAGTACTGTGTATCGGTTGTATCCCGGTGTTCGTGTGGAGGGTGGATCTATACACGTCTGGGGTGGATGGTGCAAGACACGCTGCATTGTGTGGAAAGGAATGGTGTGAGAGGACGGGGTGTGGGTATAGCTGGGTGAGGATTTGGGTGATGTGTCGAGGGGCTGGGCGGGGATGCGATGAAGTGTGGGCAGGGATTATGTGTATGGGGTGCGGGGGGGGGGGGATGGGAGGAGGGGGTGTGCGAAAAATGCTGTCCTCTGATAGTAATGACTTGAACTCTTTCAGGAGGAGGGTATCAGGACACCTCTCCTCCCGAAATTGACCTATCTTTCGGCCATTCCTCTAAGCTTTTTATAGGAGCAGCGAGTAGCGGGCTTTTTTTTTCATTATTGTTTCCTTATTCTTTTTGCCCTTGAACTGCTTCCTCTGCTGTAAAAAAAAAATGCATGCATACTTAGGCAAACTACTCGCCATCACAGCCACTTCTGCCCATGCAAAGTTATGTTTCGTGACACTTCGAACTGTCATCGACGTGAGAAGTTGCAGAGTGATGAAACTGTACTAAAACCAAACTTAGTTATGCAAACAGACAATAAGACTTCTCACAACCACCGCCGCACGCACAAAGTTATGTTCAATGACACTCCGAACTGTTAGTTGCGAGAAGTTGCAAAGATGAAATTATGACTTCGTGCGAGATGATGTGAGCGTCCTTGGCTATAGCTGGTTGGTTAAAATACACAGTGAAAAAACAAGATTTGCGTGAAAGAGTTATGGCAACTTTTGTTTTTATGAAGTAACGTTTTAGAAACGTTTGATACCGTAACCGAGAGTGCCATGAGATGATAACGGAACCTATGTGTTTGTCTCTTGTGATGAAAAGAAAAACATTAAATACTCAGCTCCTAATTGGATGGTTCACTCGACGCCGCCGCGGGGAGTCAGAAACAAGGTAAGTGTCCAGGATGAGTGTGTTAGGGACGCGAATAATGATATTACGGCTCAATTTCATTACGTGGAGTGGCTGATTCTTTAGGCAAGGTAATCTCAGGTGGGTTTGTTTCTCATTACTCCCGCCCGCCGCCCCCCAGGCCGTGGGGGAGGCGGGGGGATTTGTACTCTTCCTCGTCTTTGGCTTCACCGAGGGAAAAAAATCTACGGGATTCGGTTCGTCCAATTCACTTATAAAGTTAGTGATGGTAACTTTTCCTCCTTAGTGTACAAAGTCTTAAAAAAACCTTTTGAATCAGTAAAAACAAACAACAACAACAGAAAACCCGTGAATTTCTTTTAATGGTTACCCCCCCCCCAAAAAAAAAAAAAGCAAACAAATAACAATGATCACCTTTTTAATGAAAATGTAATTTTATGAAAATATGTGAATCAGGAAGAAAAATAGAACATTTAACTTCCCTTATGGATCCCACTCAGCAATCACGTATTCACCCAAACATGCTTGACATAATTTGGAGAACGATTCGATTCAGTTAATTAGATGTGAACAAAGGCCTGGGGGTGCCGCCCCTCAGCTGCATACACTGAGTTGCGGCTCGTATGTTTCTCATTTAATTTCTGTTCCCTTCGCCGCGAGCACTGACGGCGGAGGCGGTTTGACCCCTCCAAGAACACTCGCCGGGGCTCCCTCAAGCACCCGAACAATGGAGGCTCGAGAGGGTTTAGCAGAATAATCGCGCGTCTCGACCCAAGGCATCGCAGCACCGTAGCAGCCGTCCTCCAATCACTTCCCACGTTAAGATTTCAGGGGAGGGCAATGAAAAGGGATCACCAATGTACAAAACGCCTTAACATCCTGGGCGATGGACTTGAAAAAGAAAGAAGCAATCTGCAACTTATTGAGTGGCTGCCTACATCCAGAAATGACAAGTAAAAAAAGAACCTTCCCGCTTCACAGCCCCTTCCGGTGTTGTCTCCTTCTTGGTTTGCTTCCCTGTTCCTCTGGTGTCACAGTTTTCGTGGTCCAAGGATTTTAAGTGCCCCTGACAGTTGTTTCCTTATCGCGATTTTCTGATGATTTTTTTCTATATTCCAAATTTCGTACAAATAAACAGGCAAGCATCACATATCATGTTAACCTATTTGGTATCAAAGAAAGATATAGAACATCCCACCAATATGTTGATTATCTCTAAATCTGTTATTAAAAAGTCATGGGCAAAACGGCAAAAAACTAAGGCACATGAACCGTGAGTTGTTTAATCCGACATCAACCGTGTACTGCGTCCGCAATAATACCAAAATGTAAGACTTTCTATATGGCGCTCCTTGAATTTTTTTTTTGTGAGGAGCCTCATTACATTTCGCTACCTCCTTGTGTGTCCGGACCCGCTCCCGCTGCTTCCATGTGGACAAGAGCTCGAATTTAAATTCCTAAAAAGCTCCAAATTAGAAAAGAGTGCCGAGTCAAAAACGGTTTATTGTCCCTTAAGCCTCGAAACACGATGGAGAGGCCGCCTGAAGGATGGCTGTGTCCAGGATGACTCTTGCTCAAACCCCTTCGTTAGAACCTTCCCCATTCTCTTTCTCTTTCCCCTACCCTTCGCGTGGGAGGAGGAGCAATCACCCCCAGGCCCCTCTTCCTCCCTGCCCCTCTTCCTCCCTGCCCCTCTTCCTCCCTGCCCCTCTTCTTTCATGCCCCTCTTCTTCCCTGCCCCTCTTCCACCGCCCCCTAGCCCTCAACCTTCATCATGTACCCCCACCGTTGCCAGATTATCGTACTCAGAGCCTTGTATTTACCGGTTTCTGAGCCAAAGCCATTGCCAAAATACACCAATAATTAACCATTTTAACGATAACTCTATATGAAGGCAGTTATTGGGGTCGAGGAGGCAGTTTTGGGGTCGGAAATCGGCAAACATAGGAGGCTGAGTACGACAATCCGGCAACGTTGTACAGTACCCCCAGGCCCCTCTCCCCCCTTCCCCTAGTCCTCACCCTTCATCATTCTCTTTCATGTCTTAGGGCCGGGGAGGTGCTGGGGGTGGGGGGTGGGGTGTCCTTCACTTAAAGATTCTTCACCTAAACGAACTCTTCACTTTACATGCGATGAATTTTAAACACGAGTCACAGTTATGTCATACGGAGTTACGATCTTATTATTTTCTGTGTCCCAGCTCTGTCTGACGTCTCTCCAGTGGTTTCCTGTCACGCCGAAAACGGGTTACGAACGGAGAGCGATACCGGAGAGCGATACCGGTCAGCAAATCAGAAGAAATATTGAAGCCCAGATTATCGGCGCGAACATTATTCATAAACCTGATTATTGGAAGTCATAAGCCGTCACTTTGATTGACTTTTTGT
>NC_066509.1:15939428-15941928 GCF_024679095.1 Eriocheir sinensis
CTCCCCCAACATCTAACTCATTGATCATATTCTCGTTGTTAGTTAAGACTAAGTCCAAAATGCTGTTACCTCTGGTGGGCTCAGTTACTGTCTGCTTGAGAAAATTATCCTGTATTACTTTCAGAAAATCCTCAGACTCTAGATCTCCCACCACGTCTTCCCTGTCTATATTCCTATAGTTGAAATCCCCCATGATGCAGACA
Source organism: Eriocheir sinensis (assembly GCF_024679095.1). Taxonomy (NCBI): domain Eukaryota; kingdom Metazoa; phylum Arthropoda; class Malacostraca; order Decapoda; family Varunidae; genus Eriocheir; species Eriocheir sinensis. Next base: position 15,939,632 of record NC_066509.1, read on the forward strand.
TTTTTGCTCCTGCCTGCCCTGCCACCCTCTTGTAGTAATATGCCTGTGCCTGGCCTGCCTAGGTTGGGTGGCCTGTATAGAACCCCTAGAGTTAGTTTGTCTTTCCCTCTGTGGACGTCCACCCAAAATGACTCGGAGTCGCCGTTTGTTTGAACAGAATCGTTAGCGGTACATTTAAGTGTATCTTTAACATAGAGTGCCACCCCCCCCTCCCCTTCTTCCCTTTCTATCCTCGTGAAACATCTGATATCCATCTATTTCCAATTCCAACACGACGTTTTTGTTTGCAATATCCAACCATGTTTCCGTGATTGCTATAATTTCGAATTCCTCGACAAATGCTTTCCCCCTCAGTAGATCAGTCTTGTTCCTGAGACTCCGACTGTTAGTATAATAAGCCGTCAGACCATTCTTTGCTGCATCCTTTTGATTTATCTTAAGCTTCCTAGTCACCGTCTGCAATGCACATCCACGGACGATAGGCCCTCCCCCCTCGCCTATCCTAAAAAATCCTGCAGGGTGCTAAGTGATCACTCGAGGGAGTCTGCGAGAACCTCAACCCCCTGGAGTGACAGGTGTACTCAGTCCTTGGCATACAAGGTGCCTTTATCGTAGAAGAGGTTCCAGTTATCTATGAAAAGCCAACCATTACGCTGACAGTGAGCCGCCAGCCCACTGTTTATTGTTACGGCCCTGGAAAGTCATCCCTTACCTTGGCAGAACACCACACACGACCGGAAGTCCACCGAAGTCTCTCACTTTCCCAAACGACTCCCTAAAGCGCCTAAACATTTCTTCGCTTCCCACTCTACCGATGTCATTACCACCGAAACTGTAGAAGACGATAGGCTGTGTCCCCTCCCCTGCTAAAATTCCCTTCATTCTGTCAGGAGGAGGAGGAGGAGGAAGAGGAGGAGGAGGAGGAGGAGGAGGAGGAGGAGGAGGAGGAGAAGGAGGAGGAGGAGAAGAAGGAGGAGAAGGAGGAGAAGGAGGAGGAGGAAGGAGAACGAAGAAGAAGAAGAGAATGAAAAAAATAATGATGATAATGATGATGAGAAAAAAGGAGGAAGCGAAAGAGGAGGAAAAGTAGGAAAAGAAGGCGGCGGCGGCGGCGGTGGGTGTCTGATTTCCTCCCACCTTCTCATTCCTTTCCGAGAGACGCAGCCCCGCCCGTCATAAGATTCTTCTCGTTATCAGTCTCCTATCACCGCCGAGGTATGCCACGAAGCCCCGGGCCATGACAAAGCTGCATCCGGCTCGTAATGGGAGAGGGGACATAATGTATATATATCCGTTTCCCTTCGTCAGCTACACAAGCAGCCGCACCCTGTCATATATCCTTCCTTCCACCCTTGATTATTACCATCGCATCACATCAACCCCGACTGGAAACCCTTTGTTGTGGCGCCGTTGCATTAGATTATACGATACGACCAGCCGAGGGGGAGGAGATCGTGTTTATTCATACAGTTTTATTCATTTATATATTTATTTCAAGGCATTTCAAGGTTGATTAGTTTGAGGACCGGAGAAGCGTCGTAGGTTTGACGTCGCTATTCTCTTCAGCTTTAAATAAATCACTCACGGCCAGGCACAAACAGAAGCGAAATGACATAAAAAAATGGATTGATTGTTTTCCGTAATAAGGTTAATGATAATTTCCACATGTAATCTGATTGTGGTTGCGAGAGAGAGAGAGAGAGAGAGAGAGAGAGAGAGAGAGAGAGAGAGAGAGAGAGAGAGAGAGAGAGAGAGAGAGAGAGAGAGAGAGAGAGAGAGAGAGAGAGAGAGAGAGAGAGAGAGAGAGAGAGAGAGAGAGAGAGATACTGTATAGAATTGTTTGGTGTTTTCTCTTGTGTGTGTGTGTGTGTGTGTGTGTGTGTGTGTGTGTGTGTGTGTGTGTGTGTGTGTGTGTGTGTGTGTGTGTGTGTGTGTGTGTGTGTGTGTGTGTGTGTGTGCATTAAGTCATGCAAGAAGTATTTTACAAACGCAAATGGAGGCAAACTAAAATTATTTCCCACATTAGCCGGAAATTATACTGTTCCACAAAGTAATCCGGGTAATGGATTATACAGAGCAGGGCGGGCAGGTGAAATTGCTCCTACCTTCTCGAATTAAGCCAAGCACTGTACACCATGCCATCAGAAGCATGACACAGAGTAGTGGAGCCTCACAACACAAAATACGTTGATTATTTTATTGAATATATTTTTGATGCTGCTTGTAGCGCCGGTAGGTTCTCTTGAGGGGCCTCTTGGACGGCCGCAGCCCGTTAATAATGCAGGCGAATTTTATTT
>NC_066509.1:15946928-16009428 GCF_024679095.1 Eriocheir sinensis
GGGGATGTAGGGTGATTCTCTCTCTCTCTCTCGTAGAACACAAAAGGAACTATAGTCTGTTCAAACGAAGTTTTCCTATAGCACCGAGGCGGAGTTTTTCAGCCCTTTTCTGATTGGTTGGATTAATATTTGGCTTTCAGGGAATCTTTGGCTCTCATGGAAGTTGGCTCTCAGTCTCACATGCTTTCGTGGTACATGTTTCTATGTTATTAACCTTACCTCAACTCTTATACAAAATGGACAGTTTTGGTTGGCTCTATTAGACTCAGCAGTGATTATAAAGCTCCCATTTGTTTGTAAATAAGTTAGCAAAACAAAACGAAGAGAGCATGACAAGTATATTTGAAAGAATAACTTCCGAAATGTTATATCACTTTTTACATGTCATTGCCATTAAATCATTACTGAAATCAGCCATTTCACCCTATACAGTGGAATTGAGGAAGCGTCAGAGTTAAAATTAAATATATGGGCAAGAGCTATATATGTCATGTGCTGACGGCCGGGGTGTTCACAACGTCCGTCATGGGAGGCATTGAGTAAAGCAAACGTGGCCGGCTGTGTCCGTAGAGTTTACCGCGTCACTGACTTGATAACGCTCCACCCGTAACACACTATCTTGCGGGAATTGGAGATGGTGGTAATCTGCTGGAAATTTTGCTAAAAATCTTCTGCTGATCAGTCTGCTGATGCAAAGTATGGCAAGAGATTTACTGAGACTTTGTTTTTTATCTACCATTGGTGTATAACACAGTGTCAACCAAAACTGGCTACCTTTTTTTTTTATTATTATTTTTTTTTTTTACGTTGTTACCTATTGCGCCGGTAGGCATCTTCCCGGTGGGGCCTGATGGTCGGCCCAAGGCTTCTTCCAGGTGGGGCCTGATGGTCGGCCCAGCCCGTTCTGGCGCAGGCGAGTGTTTATAGTGTCGCCATCTTGCATTGGCTCATGCTGCCCCCCGGAACTCGTTCTTGATTTGCTTAGACGGCTTCCTCTAGAGTCCGGGTTGATGGGTGGTCTTCAGGACAGCATGTGGGTAGTTTTAAGCCACTCGGCGGTGACTGAAAAATCCGAGTGGTAGCGTGAGGATTCGAACCCGCGTTGTCCATCACGCGGCGAATGTGGGTCCAGTACGCTATCACTTCGGCCACCGCCGAAGCATGTGTGATTATCAGACAACCTCCATGAGAGCCAGAGAGGAATCCAGCCAGTCAGGAGAGGCCAGACAAACACTGCCAAAGCGTCAGAGGAACACTTCTTTTGAATTGACTTTGGTAAGTAACGAAGGAAGGCATTATCTATACAAACTAACTAGACGCATATAAAGTATAACAACAACATAAATATGAATGAAGAAAAGAAAAGACCAAGAACACCCACAACTCCGCTTACCAATTGAAACTTTACCTCTCAAGTAACTATCTGACGGAGCCTCAGAAAACCAATATCAGGGAGGGTGAGGACGTATTGGTGGGGGTTGGCAACACTGACTCCTGCCTCGACACACCCCTGGGAGAGGAATTCTGAAGACCCGGCGATATACAGTGCCGGGAAAGTTAACGGAGGCGGCCCTAGGTACTCTGACAAGTTGGAGTAGTTACTGGAGTGATGGGTTAGGGCATCGAGGGAGTTTAGGGGCCAAGGGAGACTGGAAAATATGTTTTCTTATGGGAAAGAGGTAAAAATTCGCTGATGGAAAGGAAGAGTGAAAAATGATGGTTACAAATAGAAGGGTTTAATAGCTTAGTTACGAGTGATGTGAAACTGAACCAAATTAATAACAATATGAGAGGAGATTTGGTATTGTATAACCTTGGGGAATGTGGTGTGCAAAAAACCTCGACAGGAAGGTGTGTGGAGAACAAGGAAGAATATTTGGTTACAAGTTAGAGTTATATGGACCAATTGCTAGAGTGAAAGTAAAGTCTATCAAGAGAGAATAAAGGTGAAAGACCATTCCATGTTTTCTTTAGGAGTGAAGAACACACTACTGATAGTAAGGAAAAGTGGGTGTGGAAGATGAGGGAGAAGAATTAATAGATACAACCAGAAAGGTTACATGCGAGGGTATGCCGATGACCCTTATGGCTTTAAAGAGATATATGACAGAGGATAGAACATAAGAACATATAAGAACGTAAGGAGTCTAAATGAGGCCGGTAGGTCTATACAAGGCAGCTCTGTATATCTAACCCCACATAACCAGTAACTTCACAATATATGAACTTATCTAACCTTCTCTTGGAGGTACTTATCGTGTTGGCTCTCACTGCATGACTGCCAAGCAGGCATCACGCATTCACTACTCTGTTAACAAACAGGCTCTTGCCTATGTCAGTGTTGAATCTGAATTTAGCCACCTTGAACCTATTGCTACGTATTCTACCTGGCTATCTTACCAACAGAATCCAATTAACATCGCCCTTGTTTAAAGTTCTTCATCCATTTATATACTTCGATCAAGTCTCATCGCACCCTTCGCTCTTCTATAATATGAAATGCATAATTAATATGTTTAAGTCTTTCTTTATTTGGCAAGACTCTCAATCCGTGAATCATTTTCGTCATCCTCTTCTGCACAAATTCTAACATCTTCATGTTCTACATTCTATAGTAAAGCGGCCAGAAGTGAACCGCTTAAGTGAAATGAGGTCTAACTTATGCTTAATACAGCTTGAGAATGACTGCAGCGCTATTATTGCTTATGGTCTTCGAAAATAAACCAGTACGTAGTTTGCATGACTCACTTTCAGTCATTAGATGGAGATCAAAGCTTAGTAATGCTTCTAAATCCCCCTCACTTCTGCTTAAAAGAGTATCATTATAGGACACAAGGCCATTCAGGGGTAATCTACTACCATCAATAGACTTTTGTTCTACTACTACTACATTTACAATTACTACAACTACAACTACTACTATCACTACTTTTGCTACTACTACTACTATTACTACTACTACGATTACTACTACTACTACTACAACTACAACTACTACTACTACTACTACTACTACTAGGAATTGAAGGAGAGAGGAAGGGATTGATAAAGAAAGGGAGAGAGGAAGAGATTTAGAAGGAGTAGAGGAGAGGGAGGGAAGGGAAGGATATTTATAGAAAAAATCGTGCAACGAAAGTCTCGGTACGAGCAACAAGTTTTCAATGTCGTCTGTCTCGGAAAATCTATTATGTCTTGACGTCATTCCGATGCCTGTTAATGAAAGTATAACAATAGGGGAGGAGCACACACACACACACACACACACACACACACACACACACACACACACACACACACACACACATACACACACACACACACACACATACACGTTCTAGGTAAATATAATAAAACTTGAGAGAGAGAGAGAGAGAGAGAGAGAGAGAGAGAGAGAGAGAGAGAGAGAGAGAGAGAGAGAGAGAGAGAGAGAGAGAGAGAGAGAGAGAGAGAGAGAGAGAGAGAGAGAGAGAGAGAGAGAGAGAGAGAGAGAGAGAGAGAGAGAGAGAGAGAGAGAGAGAGAGAGAGAGAGAGAGAGAGAGACACAAAAAAATTAAAGTATTACAATGATTGGTAATGAAGCTCTTTCGGCGTAGTGCTCCGAATATAAGATGTGTGTGTGTGTGTGTGTGTGTGTGTGTGTGTGTGTGTGTGTGTGTGTGTGTGTGTGTGTGTGTGTGTGTGTGTGTGTGTGTGTGTGTAAAAGGCCAATCTCGGTGTGCGAATAACAGGCTATTCAATCCTTTGGCTCAGCGGCTCTCTCACTGCGTCCATTTTTCATTCTTTCTTTTACTTTTATTTCCCTCAGGAATCGTGACAGGAAACCATCGCCTCGGCCACTCACTCACTCACACACACACACACACACACACACACACACACACACACACACACACACACACACACACACACACACACACACACACACACACACACACACACACACACACACACACACACACACACACACACACACACACATACACCCTGCCTCACACACACACACACACACACACACACACACACACATACAGCGTCATCTCCCCCAGTGAAGAGGTCGTCGCTGCTCTCCGCGCCAAACATCCCCCCGCCGCACCCGACGAAGCCCTTCCAGAGCTCCCCGACCTCGACCAGCATCGCCTCACAGTGGAGGAAGCTGACGTGCTGGCAGCCATTAAGTCTGGGGCACCAGGCTCGGCCGCCGGCCTGGACGGCGTGCGGCCCCTGCACCTAAGCCAGCTGGTGGCCGGATACACCGCTGAGGCAGGCCGTAGACTGCTTAGTGCGCTGACCGAGCTCTGCAATGTCACCCTCGCCGGGGACATCCCCGAAGACACTAGGCAGGCGTATTTTAGCGCCAGTCTCGTTGTCATCAAGAGAAAGGATGGCGGCGTAAGGCCGATAGCAGTCGGATCCATCTACCGACGACTGGCGTCCAAGATCCAAGCGAGGCGCATGTCATCCACCCTGGCTGAGAGGCGGCGGCCCACGCCGTGCGGGAGTATGTCGACGCCCACAACGGAACCCTGAACCATGTCGTCGCTAAACTGGACCTCACCAACGCCATCAACACCGTCCACAGGTCGGTAGTGCTCCGAGAGGTCATCCGCCGCTTCCCCGCTGCCGCACCACTGGTGTCACAAGATTATTCACAGCCTTCGACCCTCCACCTTGGCTCCACCCGTCTTTGGTCCAGCCGCGGCGTGCAGCAAGGCGACCCTTTGGGCCCGATACTTTTCGCCCTCGCGGTGGATCCGGCCATACAGACCCTTAGATCGCCCCTCAACCTGTGGTTCCTGGATGACGGCATCTTAGCTGGATCCATAGAGACCGTCATTGCTGACCTGCATCCCCTATTCCTGACCCTCCGAGAACTAGGCCTCGAAATTAACCCGCGCAAGTGCGAGATCACCCATCTCGATGGCCAAGGGGGCGACAGCATGGACTAAGAAGGCCGGTCTGTGCGTGTAGAAGGGAGCGACGCCAGCATGGGGGGACGGCGCCGCCTCCTACACCAACGATGACGTCTCCACCGATAGCGACGTGAACGCTGGCCCTCACATCGACACATTCTTCAGTGTCGCCCGCCCCACACCCCTCACAAGTCTCTCCATCCTGGGCGCCCCGATTCATGCTCACGGCAATGAAGAAGCTCTAGCCAACATCGAGAAAGTCACCAGGACGCTCATCGATAGGACGGCCAACATCGGCAGCCACGCGCCCCTCTTCTTCCTGTCCAGGTACGCAGTAGTGCCGAGAGCCACGTACCTGCTGCGCGCAGCCGCAGCACCCGTCTACGTGGCCGAAGAGTCCTTGTAGGCCGTCGACGAGCTGATGCGGGAAACAACTTCACGTAGCTGCAATGTACAGCTTGAGGACGACGCTTGGTCACAGGACTCTCTGCCGCTGCATTTTGGAAGTTTGGACGTGAGGCGGCTGATGGACGTGGCACTGCCTGCCTACATCGCCTCGGTAGAAGCATCACGGGACCTGGTCTGTACCATTAACCGCCGTCCCAACGGCGACAGACCGGCCCGCCTGGCCCCTGCCATGGATGCTTTCTTCACCAACCAGTGCTCTGACCTCGATCCGCTGAGGTTGACGCAGCGCACCCTGGATGAGGCAGCCTCCATGCACCGCCTGGACGACTTGTTGGCCCGCGCCAACCAGGTTGACCGTGCGCGCCTCCTCGCCGCCGCAGCACCACACAGCAGGGCCTGGCTAGCAGCCGTCCCCGTGGAGGTCCTTGGCCTCCTTCTGCCCGACGGAGCGGTCCGCGTGAGCGTCGCCCTGAGGTTGGGCACACGCGTCCAACAACCTCACCGCTGCCGCTGCGGGGCCATGTTCGACGTTATGGGCTATCATAGCCTGTCCTGCCACGCGGCTCTCAATGACGTTGTGTACCGAGCCTTGGCCGCCGCTGGCCTTGCGGTCATTCTTGAGCCGCGAGGCCTGGACCGAGGAGACGGACACCGACTGGACGGCATCACAGTCTTCCCCTTCAGGCGAGGCAAGATGCTGATGTGGGATGCCACCTGCATCAACACATTCTCCACCACCCACATCATCAACTGCGCTTCCGTTGCTGGATCTGCCGCACACGCTGCCGAAGAGCGCAAGCGTCACCGCTACGCGGCCCTTGTCCAGCGCAACGACTTTGTGCCCCTTGCCGTGGAAACGAGCGGCGTGCTGGGACCCGCCTTCGGGGACCTGTTGCAGGACGTCGGCGGGCGCGTTAGCCAGCGCAGCGGGGAGCCTCGCGAAACGGCATGGCTGAGGCAGCGCGTCAGCCTTGCCGTGGTGCCTGCTAACGCAGCGGCGATGTGTGGGCCCCCGGACTGTAGCCCACACCCTTAGCCGCAGTTCGCACACGCCCACAAACACACACGCGCGCGCACACGCACGCACACATACACACACACTCACACGCACACACATACGCACACTCACGCACGCACACAAACACACACATGCAGAAATTTACTATTTTAGTGTGTGTGTGTGTGTGTGTGTGTGTGTGGAAAGGCCGGGGCAGCTGCCATCACACTCTGTGATGCCAACGAAATGAATATTGGTGGAGACGTACACACACACACACACACACACACACACACACACACACACACACACACACACACACACACACACACACACACACACACACACACACACACACACACACACACACACACACACACACACCGCCCCACACACACACACACACACACACACACACACACACACACACACACACACACACACACACACTGCCTCACACACACACACACACACACACACACACACACACACACACACATACACACGTAACATGATTTTAATATGAAGCAAAAATTCGTGTCTGTTACCATAAATATCCACGTTTGTTTTATTGCATTCGTGTCCTTCTTCCATAAGATAATAATATTGTCCTTTCTTCGATTATTCTTGCGCAACTAACATTTATTTTCCCTTGTTTCATCAATGTGTCAATTATTATTATTATTATTATTGTTATTATTATTATTATTATTATTATTATTATTATTATTATTATTATTATTATTATTATTATTATTATTATTATTATTATTATTATTATTATTATTATTATTATTATTATTATTATTATTATTATTATTATTATTATTATTATTATTATTATTATTATTATTATTATTATCATTAGTTATTATTATTACTATTATTACTATTATTATCGTCGTCATCATTATTATCACTATCATTTACTTCCCCGTCTCTCTCTCTTTTATTAAAAAATAAAGAAGTAATACTCCCGCTTTACAATAGTTTAGTCAGACCCCACTTGGAATATGCGGTACAGTTTTGGTCTCCCCACCATGCAAAGGACATTGCTAAATTGGAAGGTGTTCAACGTCGAGCAACAAACCTTACGATGAAAAGCTTTCAACCCTTAATATGTTCTCTCCTGAGAAACGTCGCCTCCGAGGAAAACTGATCGAGTATTTTTAATACTTAATGGCTTTACGAATGTGGAGAAATCAGAAGTCTTTATGATCGATGATACTTTGCGAACGAGAAATAATGGCACAAAACTTAAATGTAAGCATGTAAATTCAGACTGCATCATATTTTTCTTCACCAACGTTGTTGTGCGAGAATGGAATAAGCTCCCACCGTCAGTGGTCCAGTACAACACGATTGACTCCTTTAAAAACAAGCTCGACTGACACTTCCTTCGATATAATTTTTACTAAAGTAGAAAGCAAAGGTTTGGAGCTATCTGATTAATGTAGAATCACTTAGGTTTAAGGACAGACCACCTAGTCTGGACCATAGGGCCTGTGTGGTCTGAATTTCTAAGTAAATCTATGTAAATCTCTCTCTCTCTCTCTCTCTCTCTCTCTCTCTCTCTCTCTCTCTTTTGCTATCTCTCCTGTTTCTCTTCCTTTTACTCTCCCGAAACCTCCACGTCTGTTCGCCGCCCACCCCCGCCGCCTCCCGGTTCCTCCGTGGTGAAGGTCAGGGAGGCGAGGTGTGCAGTCCTCGATAAGGCTCAAAGGGACACAAGAGTAAATATGAAAATACATCAGAGTCGCGTCGAGTCTTTCCTCGCCAGTCAGCGAATCAAACCTCAGCTTGAAAATGCAGTGGTGCATGCCTTAATTTATTTGTGCGTTAGTTTATTGTTAAAATTTGGGTTGACTGTTTTATTCGGTATAGGAGACAGATCGCTACAAAAAATACACACAACAAATATACAAACACATACACTCATAAACACACAAACAAACACAAACAAACGCGGGGCCACTAATTAAAAAGAAGAATCTGACTTTAATTTAGTCCTGAAAGTATTACGAACAAATGTTTTTTTTTTCCCGCTTCAATACAACGCAATGAATCTTCGTCGGGGAAAACAAGGAAAACAAAAACGATGACAACAACAAGCCGATGGAAATGTTATCAGGAACAAGGACACGAGTAAAGACAAACCATAGTGACAAAAACACTAATTATAACAATGCGTCCTCCTTTTCACTCCTTTCTTCCCTTGTCCCTCTTCGTCTAGCCATTCTCTCTCTCTCTCTCTCTCTCTCTCTCTCTCCCTACTATATTTTTTCTTTTATCTTCAACACGACTTTTCAATCCACAACAATATTTTTTTTTACTTTTGCATGACAGTCACCACTTCCTGTAGCCTGCCTGCCTCCCTCTTCCTCTCTCTTCCTGTCTCTGTCTGTCTGTCTGTCTGTCTCTCTCTCTCTCTCTCTCTCTCTCTCTCTCTTTATCTCTGCAGCCATCTGTACGTCTACTCGAATGTAAAAAAAAAAAGGGAAGAAATGTAGATGAAAAACAAAGAAGAAAAAAAAAGAGGCGGTTTGAGAATCATTAAATTCTATCCACCGACGCCACTGTGGCTTGAACTTAAATTGCTGACAGAATTATTCAACAGAAGTATGCGAATTATTTAATGCTGTTTGGTCGCAATATCGATTCCTCACTATGCTAAACAAGAAAGGTTCGAGTCCGCCGTACCGCGCGAGGAGAGGACTGGCTTTCATCGAACGGCTCCCGCATGACAAAGAAATCGCGGGACTAAAAAGAATAAACAGGTTAAACACGAGGTGATAAAAAATAATGTATAGATAATAACTGAATAAACAAATAAATGAATAATCTAAAAGTACACGAAGATCAAAGCCTAAAAGTACACGAAGATCAAAGCGGATGAATTACAATACTTACAGAAAAAACCCATAAATCAACGAATAAGGGAAATAACACGTTCAAAGGGTAGGGGTTATGATAGCAAAATAAATCGATCTATGTTTTTTTTATACAGAAGAAACTAGTAATAGATAGATAAATAAATACTTATGTATAAAAAAAATAGTAATTTAAATATTTGAAAACGTACCTGATAAGTTACAATGGTATAGCATTTATTAAAAAATAAAACTGAGTATACAAATGTTTGTATAAAAGAGAATCTTTTAAAATGCATTATGAATATGATAAATAAAGCTATTATGATATGATTTAAATGTATCAATTAGGATAATGATAACATAAAAATATTAAAATTGAAAAAAATCGTTAAGTACATTAATGTCAAATAAATAAACAAATGAGTAAATAATACTGATGAATGAATAAGTGAGCGAGGGAACAAAATATAGTCTAACACTAATAATTTTGGGCATTAAAAAAATAATAATCATTACATTTGGCAAAGAAAAAACTGCATAATAAGTTTCCGCCATTACTAAATATTTACCTGCTTCACTAACGGGCTTGTGCCGAACACCTGGCCTCATCCTGGAAGTCAAGCGGTGTGATAGGCTCAACGTAAAGAAAGTTTGTCTTTCTATGCGGTCAGCGTCGTCGTACTGTGCGATACGGAGCTTCAGTGAGCGACACTGCGGCGCCATCTCGCGTTTTTGGCAAGAAGTAATAAATAATGTGATTCGATTGAGAGAGAGAGAGAGAGAGAGAGAGAGAGAGAGAGAGAGAGAGAGAGAAAGCGTATTTCACACCCTTGAATAACAACACCCGATACGTATTGTCAGTTAAAATATAAGGAACACTCAGCTCTCCGCACAACTTCCTCTTCTCTTGTGTTGGCTATCTATGGCCGCTGCCGCTGACTGGTGCATATGGTAAGAAGACTGTGGGCGAGAATACAACGACTGCGTGACTGGGAGACTGGCCGGTATTGTCAGACGCTTCCGCCTCTCCCACCAACACTTTTCAGAGGCAGGAAAGAAGCTTAATCGGGTTCTCATGAGTGGTTCTTCAGGTTCACGGTACAGGAGCTTTGCCAAATCACAACCACCCTCATAAAACTATCCATGGAAATGCCCAGACATCCTACGACAGTCTTGTCAAATTATAACAATGCGTCCTCCTTTTCACTCCTTTCTTCCCTTGTCCCTCTTCGTCTAGCCATCTCTCTCTCTCTCTCTCTCTCTCTCTCTGTGTGTTTGGGTGCAGGAATGTGTTTAAGAAAATGACACTATAACGAGGGAATGATATAGTGTTGCAGTGGCGTCCTGATGGTCCTGATGACTTGGAGGCCGCGGTAAAAAATAAGGGAAACTAATTTGTTGGATTTTGCGAGCTTCATGTTAACTGTATGACGGCAAGACTTTAATGAGGGAAAAAATATACTGGTGTGGTGGAGTCTGATTTGTTTTGACGGTTCGGAAGGGATGGGAATGCGAAAAAAGTGGACTGCTAATGAACGAGCCGGCGAGCTTTTTCAGGGTAGTGTTGTGAGCGGCGAATGGCCAATGACGTGCGACTTGGGTTTACTTTTAATGCAGTTATTTTTCTCTCTTTAATTTTCGTTTTTTTTTCAGTTTTTTTCTTCACTTTTCGCATTTTTCTTTTCAATTTCTTTTATTCTCCTTATCTTCTGTCTGCGTTCCACTCTTCTTTTTTTTATCTTTCTAGTAATCTATCAGTAATCTCGCTCATTTTCTGGGTTTTAAAATGTTTCTCTTCTCTTTTCGCATTTTTCTCTTTAATTCCTTATATTCTCCTTATCTTCTGTCTGCGTTCTACTCTTCTTTCTCATCTTTCAAGTAATCTATCAATCAGTCAGTCACGCAGCTAATCAAACACCAATGAATTAGTAAATCAATCAATTGCATAATCTATTTTTTTCTATCATTACACTAACATGAAAAAAATAGTAGAACCACAACTCTTTTCCTTATCTTACGGTTGACTTACGTACTAAAGCTTCCTTCCCTCCCCCTAAAAACACACATAAAAGTCATTTCCCTTAACTTACGGCTGACTGACGTACTACAGGGCATACAAACACACGGCTGACTTTTACGGTGAAGGATCCAGCGGCGTACAGATCACAGGAAAAAAACCCACAGATACGAATGCCCCAATGACCCTCCTGGCAGCTAGCATACAAACACACATTCTTCTCCTCCTCCTCTTCCTCCTCTTCCACCTCCTCCTCCTCCTCCTTCCCTTACTCCACCTCCTCCTCCTCCTACTCTTACTCCCCTCCCTCCTCTCGCTCCTTCTCGTGATCTGTGGGAAGCGAGAACAATTCATCATCGGCATTTCCTCGACACGGCGGATTTTTTGTGACTCTTAGGCCGATACGAGGCAAAGAGGCGCCAAGACATCGTGAGGGGGAGAAAGATGTAGGTAGATAGACATATTGATAGAAAGATAGAGAGCGAGATAGACAGATAGAAAGAAACAAAATATATCCGGTGATTAGAACGAAAAATAAGAACCTTGGCCCCATCAACAAGCAAGAATCCCACTCTTCTCCCACTCCCCCCTCACCGCCGCCCCCGCCAGCCATCTATCACGGAGATAAAACAAAGCAAAGGCCACCACAACACGACCGAGGTTTCTCTTTTAGTAACTTTGCCGCTGATGCCACAAAGAGCGACGGCGGGGCGGTGTGTAGCTCAGGGGCCCGCGGATAAGCACTTCCTTCAGCTGCTCTTTCGGCCCCAAGAGAGGATTACGGACTCTTGCTTCAGCCTTTGCCTCATTCTTTCTTGTGTTCCTTGTTTTCCTTCTCTTCCTTCTCCTTTTTCTTCCTCATTCTTTTTCTGTTCCTTATTCATCACTTCACTTCCTCATTCTTTCTCGTCCTCGTCCTCCTCCTCCTCTTTCCTCTCTTTCTTTATCCTCTTCATTCTTTTGCTATTCTTTCTTCTTCATTTTTTTTGGACGTCTCCTTCCCTTTTCCTCATCTTTTGTTGTCCTCCTTGCCCTTCTTCTCCATCACCTTCTTTTCGTTCTTCATCCTTCATCCTCTCCTAGTTCTTCCTTCTCCACTTTGCTGACGTCTCCTTCTCCCTTTTCCTCATTCTTTCTTGTCCTCCTCCTCCTCCTCCTCCTCCTCCTCCTCCTCCTTTACTTTCTTTTCTTCTTATTTTCATCTTATCTCTTTTCCTGTTCTTTCTTCTTCACTTCACGGACGCCTACTTCTCCTTTTCCTCATTTTTTTTCGTCCTCTTCATCCTCGTCCTCGTCCTCCTTCCTCTTTTCATTCTTTATTCTCATTATTCTTTTCCTGTTCCTTCTTCATTTTCCCTGTTCTGTTCTCCTCCTGCTACTTCTTCCCCATTTATTTATTTTCCTTATTTCTTCTATTTCATTTTTCTTCTCTTCTTCATTCTTTTCCTATTTTTTTCCTTACTTTTCATTGTCTCCTCATTTTAATTGATTTTATTTTCCTTCTTTTTTTCACATTTATCTCTAGTCACCTAATCCTCCTCCTCCTCCTCCTCTTCGTCTTCCTTTTCCTCTTCCTCTTCCTCATCCTCTTCCTCCTCCTCCTCCTCTTCCTCTTCCTCTTCCTCTTCCTTTTCCTCCTCCTCCTCCTCCTCCTCCTCCTCCTCCTCCTCCTCATCCAAAGAACAAGGATGTGTTTCAGCTCCTCCCGTAACGCGATAACATCCATTAGCGCAGCTCCAGTTCGTCCTCGCCTTGTTGACTCACCCACACGGCGACGGACGTGTAGAAATAAGGAAAGAAAGGGAGCCCGGGTGAGGAGGAGACGCGGGAATGAAAAGGTGGGCGGGCGACAGACGACTTAGTGGCGGAGAAAGGATGGACGAAAATGAAAATGAAGCTGTTATAATTAATAGTTTCCGTCTGCTAATTAAAGAAATATATAAAAATTGGAAATGAGGATTGAAAAGAAACTGAAGCTGGGGAATGACGAAAGAAGGGAAGGAAAGACGGATAACTCAGTAGCGGAGATATGACGGAGGAAAATAAAAATTAAATAAGGTAATCGACGCTTTGCAGACTATATACAGGAGCGTAATGATACAGACAAATAAGGAAAGAAAAGGGAACCAATCAAGGAGGAAGACGAGGGAGGGGGAGACAAAAAAATAGCAGAAATGTAAAACAGAATAAAACTACGCAGCTATAATCAATTGCAAATAGCTAGAAAAAAGGAGTAAAATAAACACTGGAGATTTGAATAAAAAAACTAAATCAAGAAGGGAGAGCCATGGGAAGGTAAGATGTAGGAAAGAATCAAGGGGGGAAGTGTAGTGAAGAATCAGCGTGCTAACGATTGCAAAGAGGAAATATTAAAAGAAAACAAGAAACCCGGGGAACCAGAACAAGAGAACTTAACCGGGGAGGAAGACAACGGAAAGGAAAAACAAGAGGAGGGAGTCATTGAAGGCGATGTAGCGGAGGAGAAGAGAGACCAACGTGTAGAAAGAGAGGAAGGGAAAAGGGAGTCTCGCGAGGGGAAGGACGAGTCAAAGGGAAGGCAAGGTGGGTGAGTATGGTTGAAATGTAATAAAAATGAAATTAAAGTAGAAATGAAGTTATGCTAACCTGCTTTTAGACACTTGTGGATAATCAGAATATGGGCAAATAATAGCAAAAGACAATAATTGAAGGAAGCTAAACCGAGTAGCAGGACGAATGAAGGAAAGACAAGACGGACGAGTAATGGGAGAAACTGTTAATGGTGTAATTATAAAGTTTTAGCTGACTTGTAAAAAAGGAAAAGTTAGACCGAGCGAGGCAAAAAAACCCAACAACAACGAGATTAGAGAAGGCAGGCAAGTCGGACAAGTCACTGGCGATGTAATGGAAAAAAAAATAGATAAATGACGTAATTGTATTGAATGTTTTGACGGTTGTTAACAGGGCAGAAAAAAAGAGAAAAATAGAGATGGGAGACCGAAGGGAGAAAACTAAAGAAGAAGAGCAACATCTTAAAAAATAATTATGGCCATTTCTGTTCCCCTCAGAGTATATATATATATTTTTTTTACAACAAAGGAGACAACTCAAGGGCACAAAAAAGGAAACAATAATAAAAAAAGCCCACTACTCGCTGCTCCTAAAAAGAACCAAAAGAGGTGGCCGAAAGAGGGGTCAGTCTCGGGAGGAGAATAACGTATAGCAAAAAATATTATTAACTGAGGAAAAAGACAACATACGAAGAGAGTAAAGTGACACGAGAAAAGTAAAAAACCAACAAAAAAAGAAAGTACACGAATAACTCTCAGGTAATAAAAGAGCAAGGTGGGAGGAGAAAAGTAAAGAGGTACAGAAATAAGTCACATGTAATGAAATAGCAGTGACGACGGAAAAGTAAAGAAGAACGTACAGAAATAAGAGTAAAGAGGTTCAGAAATAAGTCACATGTAATAAAATAGCAGTGACGACGGAAAAGTAAAGAAGAATTTCCAGAAACAAGTCATTTACGCTGCTATATCTGTGCGTGGATATTTCATGAAGACTTCCACGGAAATCAGAAAAAAAAGTCGCGGTAAAGAGGATGTGACGGAAGGACTGGATGGTTGGCTGGATGCGTAAAGGGGCTAACACACTGGGCAAATTTTCCGTGGATCTTCAGTCAAACCACGATTTCCGCTGGTGTGGTTCTTATATTTCCGTGGTTTTCTGACGTGTCCACGATCTTCCAAAGCTACGGTAGATTTCACTGAAGGACGACGGTATTACTCACCATCATCATCATCAGCAATAACAAGAAACAAATGAAAACCACGCTAGCAGAAATCGTGGTTTGGCTGAGGATCCACGGACAGTTTGCCCAGTGTAACAGCTCCTTAAGGCAGGCGGGGTGGCAGGGAAAGATAAACGGATGGATGTGTAAGGCGGGTGGTAAGGGGTAATATGAATGGATGAGTGGATAGGCAGATGAATAAATGAGGATAGACGGTTGTGGGGAAATAATGGACGGATGGATGAACTGTTAGGTAAAACTGGTAGAGAGTAAGACTGGATGAATGCGGTGAGGTGGGTGGACAAATAGGATGTATGAATCTAATTGTGTATGTATGTATGTATGGATGGATGGATGGATGAAAGGAGGGAGGGAGGGAGGGATGGGTGCAAGTATATATGAGTGGTGAGCAAACTGAGGCTTGGTGTTGGGGGAGGTATGAGGTGACAGGGAAATTATGGGAGAGCCGGGGACGTATGGTGATGAAGAGGGAGGGCGGCGGCGTGATGTGTGGTGTCGATGGGTGACGAGGGAGGGGTCGAGTGCAAGCTATTCTGTCCCGTCACAATACAAAATGAATGACGTAATCCGGTAAACTCCCACGAGGAAACGAAAGGTCAGAGTGCGTTGGGAAAAATCAGTGTAATTTAAAGTGGAAAAAAGAGACTCTGGGATCCACAGTGACGAAAAATGACAAAGCAACGAGTGATTGGTCGGAGGTTTGAAAAATTAAGGGTCATTTCGGTATCCAAAATAAACTATGAAAAGAGAGGCATATCAGAAAGCAACAGGGCCGAAGTCACATTATAGGACTAGAAGACCTCTCCCAGTGCTGCGGTCACTAATCGCTCGCGTGTAACGAAAAATTAGAATATGGCCTGATGATTGACCTTGGTTCCATTCAGTTGTAAATGACGCAGAGGAAAAGAGGAAACAACAGATGGTCAGTTACTGGAGGGGAAAACAATCTGTCCCAGAGGCGAGGTGAGTCATGCCGTCTATATGGAAATTTAATGTGACACAACAGCACGATGAAATTTAAAAGTAGGTAAACAGAATTGCTGATCACTCGTGTGTGTGTGTGTGTGTGTGTGTACACGAGTGACACTTTATAAAGTAGTTACGTACTTGTCCCAAACTTGTCACGAGCGGAACGAAGCGATTTATCTTCTTGGAGGAACCTGAGAACCTTTCGTTTTACTGACACACGCGAACGCGAGTACACACGCCACACACATGTAGCAACAGAACTCAATCAGCCATCGGGAAGAGAAGAAGAAGACAAAATAAATAATAAGATAAAGATTAAAAAACGCACTTCGCAACTTCGCAAGCAACAGCAACAGAAAAAGTAGGAACGGAAAAATAACCGAAGCAGCCACCGGCACAGCAAGCAACAACCTGGAGCAAAAATTTGAGTAAGAAGAGCAGGAATGACAGCGGCAACAGGGAAAAAGAATACAGTTTGACACCAGGGAAACGCACGAGCGGGAACAGAAGGAAAAAATAGCAGGAAGAAGAATAAACAACACGAGTAGTAGGGAAAAGAAGAAACACAACAGCAGCAACAGGCACAGCTAGAGACCCATAGAAACATAATAGGCAACAGAAACCGCAGTACACGACTCATCATCATCATCATCAGAAAACAAACAAACAAATAAACAAACACACACACTCTCCCCAACACCACACGAGGGGTTGAGGAGTGTACAGGACGCTTGGCTCTTCAAATACAAACAAAGCAAACACACGCTCCCCCAGCACTCCAACTACATCAGAACAATCAACGAACGTACACCATAAGTCTACATTCTTACTGTCTCTCCTCTTTCCCCAACTGTACCTTCTCCACTAACCCCCTTTCTCTTTTTGCTAAACCCCGAAAAAAGAAATAAAAAGGAGGCCACATCACCGACGCAAAAGAAATATTAGGTAACAAAGGTTCTCTCGCTTATCAGACTGGCAGCGTCCTCATCCTCCCTCTTCACCGCGTGCTGGCGACAAAGGGAGGGAAGGGGCGGGAGGAGGGGAGGGGAGAGAGCACGCCAAGGCTGAAGGAGAGGGAAGAGATGGAGGGCGGGAGGTACGGCTTGATGGAGGGATGGGAAGAGAGAGAAAGCGAAGAGAGGTAGAAGGAAGGGATGGAAAAGAAAGGAAGCGAAGGAGGGAGTCATGGAGAACTTGGAGGAGGGAGGCATAGACGGAAAGGAAAGAAGAATGAGAAAGCGCTAGATGGAGGGAAGGAACGGAGATAGGTAAACAGAGCAGAAGGGAAGGAAGTGAGACGAAACGAAGGAAGGAGGTAGAAAGTAGCAGTGTGATGATGGGTAGAAGAGAGTGGGGGAAGGGGTCAGACATAGGAAGTAGGAAAGAAGAAGTGGAGGGAGGGAGAGAAGGAAGAAAACGCGAAGGAGGGAGGGGAGGTGAAGGAAAGAAGGTAAGGAAAATAAAGCTAAGGAAGTTGGAGATACGAGGCAAACAAGGGAAGGGAGGTAAAACGAAGCAGAGGGAGAGATGAAGCGAGGGAGGGAGAGGAGGTGGAGGCAAGGAAATGAGGGAGAGTGGGGAGAGGAACGAACGAAGGAGGGAGAGAAGATAAAGTCAAGAAATCGAGGGAGGGAGAGAGGCAGGGAGGGAATTTTGGAGGGAGTAGTGTGATGAAGGTGTTAAGGCATGGAGACCTACACTTAATGGACAGCCTATCGATCCCGTATTGGCGGCGCGTGTTGGCCCTCTGCCCCACATCTGACACGAGGCCGGAAACACTGCCTACTCCGCTCCCCACCATCACTTTTCATTCCCAGCACATCCTACGTCTTCTTCTCTTCCTCGTCTTTTTCTTTTTCTTTTCTTTTTCTTTTCTTTTTCTTTTTCTTTTTCTTCCTCTTTTTTTTTCTTCTTCTTCTTCTTCTTTTTCTTCTTTTTCTTCTTCTTCTTCTTCTTCTTCTTTTTCTTTTTCTTCTTTTTCTTCCTCTTCTTCTTCGTCTTCTTCTTCTTCTTCTGCTTCTTCCTCCTCCTCCTTCTCCTCCTCCGCCTCCTCCTCCTACTTTCCCATCATCATCTCTACCATATCATTATCATCCTGCTCTTTCTCCCTCTCTTCCATTATCACCTCTACCATGTTATCATCACCCAACTTTTTCTCCTATTCCTCTTCGTTATTATCGCCACTGCCATTGGTATTATCGCCTTCCTCTTTTTCCTCCTCCTCTTCGCCCATTATCGCCTCTACTACGTTACCATCATCCTTTCTTTCATCCTCTTCCATTATCGCCTTTGTTATGTTATCACCAACTTCCTCATCTTCTTCCATAAATATGTTTTTGGTTTACGATTCTCCACTCTTTGATGAAGTGCAAGCGCTGAGTCCCTACTTCCTAAAACAATATGACTAACACGTTGTCTTACCCAGATTAAGTAGCTATACCATATACAGTGTTTACTCTTCAAATACAAACGAATCAAACACACGCTCCCCCAGCACGCCAGGGTTATAGAGTACATACAATAAACTGGAACTACATCAGAACAACTAACGAACGTACACCATAAATCTACACTCTTACTGTCTCTCCTCCTCTTCCCCCAACAGCACACTCACACGCACACGCACACACGCACGGATGGACGGATGGACACACACACACACACACACACACACACACACACACACACACACACACACACACACTGGCATGTGGCATGATACCCAAATGTCGACACTGCTTGCCGTGTTATAACTGTATAGACAATTCTGAGTGGAGGAGGCCAAAGAGGCGCTCACAACGTTCGTGGCTTGAGCATGTCGTTGGATCCTACTGGAATGGTATTTATGTGCACTTGGCACGGGGAAAATACCAGAATGGAGATTTTCGCGGGAGGACCCCCGGGGATGGCGTCGCAGGGTGGGAGAGGCAAAGCGTCCCCCCGGCGTAAGCTCCCGGTCATTGATTGCTGTTCAGGTTAATACAAAATAATATCATTGAAATACATGGTGGGAACTAAAGCAAGGAAATTTTATTATATTAGTCGGATCAAAACATCATAATACGGTTACATCTGATAATGGCCGCCGCTCCCCTGATGCGCTTAATGAAACTGTGCATGTACGTCACCCGCCGCTAAAAGTAATACAAAGAGTCGTATAAATACTCTGTTTGAGTCTGTGCCTATCCGTTTGTCTGCCTGTCTCTCTCTCTCTCTCTCTCTCTCTCTCTCTCTCTCTCTCTCTCTCTCTCTCTCTCTCTCTCTCTCTCTCTCTCTCTCTCTCCAGTCACGTAGGGCACTTAATGTTCAGCAAACTTATCTCACTGAGTCACTGTCGTTTGTTTAAAGGGAAATGGAAATAGACAAGGGAGGGGGGAGGGGGAGGGGCTGAGATACACAAAAGGTCTCCTGTTACTGAACATACACTATATGGTGAGAGTCAAGTCAGTATTTCGTTTCACGGTAATTAGCAATCACATCTTTACTGTGAACCTACCATGTTGCATTTTCACATTAAACTATCGTCCATTTCATAGAACCTTTATCAACACACACACTCGCTGGTGCACGAAAACACACACACACACACACACACACACACACACACACACACACACACACACACACACACACACAGCGGGCTTGCAGACAGATTCTGGGCAGTTCTTACACCACCTGAATCTGCCCACCCTTCAGGACCGACACCACTTAAACCTAACCAAATTCGGCAAGTCAATCCTCCGCAACCCCCGCCATAGAGACCTGCTCCCACCCTCCCTCCTTCCCCCCCACAAGACCCACAAGACCCACAAGACCTACAAGACACCACAATATTCTCGTCCCGGTCAGAGCTCGCACGGACAGATACCGGCTTAGCACAATACAGGCACTTGTAAAGGCCATAAATACCTCCATGATCACATGATCCCTCCACCCCAACACACACACACACACACACACACACACACACACACACACACAAGCACACCAACCACCCTTCCCCACTTCCCCCATTACTCATCATATAAATCTCATTGTATTTTGTGTATTTTCAGCCTTATGGCTGCCAACAAATGAATAAACCATTTATTATTATTATTATTACACACACACACACACACACACACACACACACACACACACACACACACACACACACACACACACACACACACACACACACACACACACACACACACGCACGCACGCACGCAAGCACGCACACACGCAAGCACACACACACCTCACCGTGTCCTTCATCAGGGGTCAGCAACCTATGGCTCAAGATGAGGTTCTTCCAGGTAGCTTGTGCTGCTCCTGAGTTTTCAGAACTAATTATTTACTCCTGCAGAATATTGGCATCATGTATCACTTGCAGGCAACATGACATTCATTTATCAACTTCGGAAAAACCTTTAGGCATAAAGAAGTAAACACTTCCGGACAGACATACACAGGCAGACGGACAGACACAGACGGCAGCAGGGGCAGCACCGTCACGATGATTCTCTTCCCTCGCCCAGTGAGACAGACGTCATTTAATAAAGTTTTGTTAACAAAACAAAAAACAAAAAAAAAAAAAAAACCCGTGGTGTCAAGATAACGTATATTATTTTTCTTTATGAGTATTCTCCACCTATCAACTCGACACAATCTTCCAAACACCTATCCCCTATTCTTCGACAACACTCAGCTGTCACCGTCTTCAACACTAAACATCCTCGGTCTATCCTTAACTCAAAATCTCAACTGGAAACTTCATATCTCCTCTCTCGCTAAATCAGCTTCCTCGAGGTTGGGCGTTCTGTATCGTCTCCGCCAGTTCTTCTCCCCCGCACAGTTGCTATCCATATACAGGGGCCTTGTCCGCCCTCGTATGGAGTATGCATCTCACGTGTGGGGAGGCTCCACTCACACAGTTCTTCTGGACAGAGTGGAGGCTAAGGCTCTTCGTCTCATCAGCTCTCCTCCTCCTACTGATAGTCTTCTACCTCTTAAATTCCGCCGCGATGTTGCCTCTCTTTCTATCTTCTATCGATATTTCCACGCTGACTGCTCTTCTGAACTTGCTAACTGCATGCCTCCCCCCCTCCAGCGGCCCCGCTCCACACGACTTTCTACTCATGCTCATCCCTTTACTATCCAAACCCCTTATGCAAGAGTTAACCAGCATCTTCACTCTTTCATCCCTCACACTGGTAAACTCTGGAACAATCTTCCTTCATCTGTATTTCCTCCTGCCTACGACTTGAACTCTTTCAAAAGGAGGGTATAAGGACACCTCTCCTTCCGAAATTGACCTTTCTTTCGGCCACCTCTTTTGATTCTTTTTTGGGAGCAGCGAGTAGCGGGCTTTTTTTTTTTATTATTGTTTTCTTTGTTTGTGTGCCCTTGAGCTGTCTCCTTTGTTGTAAAAAAAAAAATTGAGTAACTAAATACTCTCTTTTTGTTTAACTAAAAAATGAAACGACTCCTATAACATTATGAATTGCCAGCCTGCTCTGAAGTTTAGCGGACGACGTAAGAACGGCTGCACCAGGAACAAAGAATCAGTTACCTTCTCTTTCCTTCATATTAGTCGTACATCCGATGCTACCACCACTCACATCCATCGCTCACAGGCCATCTTACCACCACTCACAACCATCGCTCACAGGCCATCTTACCACCACTCACAACCATCGCTCACAGGCCATCTTACCACCACTCACAACCATCGCTCACAGGCCATCTTACCACCACTCACAACCATCGCTCACAGGCCATCTTACCACCACTCACAACCATCGCTCACAGGCCATCTTACCACCACTCGCAACCTTCGCTCACAGGCCATCAACTCACAACACAATGACCTACTTCCACACTTCACCTCCCTCTATACGAAGCTTCAGCGGCCGATGTGAAGGACGGAGGACTACAACAGGGAGCTAATCAGGGCGGCATTGTCTCCGGCAAAATAATTACATTAAGTGAAGCCATACAGGGAGGCGAGGGGCGGCGGTCCTTGGAGACTCAATGGACCTACCAGCACCCCCTAGGATGTGGAGGGGAAGGGTCGGAGGGGACGTGGTGCTAGGGACGAAGGGGTCGGGGGAGAGGGTCGTCAGAGAACATGGGGCACCAACTTGTGAAAAGCGGCAGGGTTTATTAATGAAACGGCTGATAATGCATCGCCTCTTTCTTCAATTTGAGTAAATCCTCGACCCTCCTCATCAAGGGCGACTTTCCTTACCACAAAAATCCTCCTCCGTGTCTGGATAAGATAATGGGCTCCTTCAGCTACACTGGGCAGCCAAGAAAGGGGAGGAAGGGAATAAAGAGGGTACAGGTGAAGAGATTAAGGAGGGAAAAGTGAAAGAGAAAGGGAAAATGAGAGGAAAGACCATGCTAGGTAAGGGAAGGAAGGAGGAAAGGAAGGGCAAGAAGAGGTAAATGAAGGGAAAAGTAGTAGTAGAAAAGTAGGTGAAAAGGAATAAAAAAGAGAAGTGCAAATGAAATCCTCCAGCATGACTAGACAGCAAGGTGATGGAAGGGAGGGGAAGAAGTGGAATGGGTAAAGAGGGAGAGAAAAAAAAGAGGGGTATTAGAGAAAGTTGGAGACAAAATGGAAAAGGTTATGGAAAAGGTTATGAAAAGGTATGAGTATAGTATAAGTGAAGAGGAAGAGAAGAGAAATACTTTTGGCAGCGAAGGGAATGGTGAAAAGGAAAGAGTAAGAAAAAGCGCGGAGAAAAGGGAGAAAATGTTATAGGAAAGGAGGAAAGGTCGGGGCGAGGTGCCTGGAGGACGAGTAACATGAAAAGTGGTGTGCGGGTACCGAAGACTATAATACATCTTGTGTGTTCAGGATACAGGAAAAAAAAGTTAACCCTTTGACTGCGGATTTCCTACAGTAAGACTTCACCAAGCTACAAGAGTGGGACAAAAAGTGGCTGCTACAATTCAATGAAGAAAAATGTAAAATCCTGCACCTTGGGAGGGAATATCCAGCACACCAATACCACATGGGAAACACTCCACTATCCACCACATAGGCAGAGATAGACATGGGGCTGTATGTTACTAGGCTACAACTGAAAGCCTAATCCGAGCCAATCGCAGCGGACGGGTTAATGGTATAAATTATTCTTTGGTTAATCGTGTATATGTGATCTAAACCCGAACAAAAGCTAATTGTACGATCCTTTCGGCTAATGATGTTTCCTATGTGGTTTCATTCCCAAACATCGAGTCTTCCGTCTGTACGTACACACTAATATATGCTGCTACGTGAAATCTTACATAAATACATACATACATACATACACACAAAACATACATATCTTCATAGATATATACATAAATATAAATATACACACCAATATACATAAAAAAACATCCTTCATATTTACACACATTTAAATATACATACATACATATGTATATATATGCATACACACAACGGGGCTTTTTCATCAAATCATCACAAAATGCAATGGAAAGGCGGAAAAAATTATTCTCCTGTAAAATATCTCGAAATTAGCCTGAATGAACACAAAAGAAAATGGACACGAGGACGAGGTGACCATTAAACGAGGCGGCGGAGCTGTGGAAGCGGCAACAAAAATATTTATCCCCCAAATCGCACAAAAAGTAACATTTATTTTCGCAGAACTTTCCCAAAAGAGAATCTTTCGGTTGAGGGAATAATACACGTGAGTGTAGATTTCTGATATTTTTTATTTATTAATTTTCTTATTTAAACGTAGATTATTTTGCTGTTGTTAATTGAAAGATTGGTTTTGAGTTTATTATCATCATTATCAGTGTTGTTGTTGTTGTTGTTGTTGTTGTTGTTGTTGTTGGTGGTGGTGGTGGTAGTGGTGGTGTTGCTATCATTATTATTATTTTTGTATATTTTCTACAAGTTGGGAAAGGTGAAAGGAAACACGGATGCATTGAGATTATACTCACCTCAATACTCACTTGTTTCCTCTTCACTTTCTCTACCATCATTATTATTATTATTATTATTATTATTATTATTATTATTATTATTATTATTATTATTATTATTATTATTATTATTATTATTATTATTATTATTATTATTATTATTATTATTGTTACTATTCTTCTTATTAAGCGATGGACAGTAGACACTTTCTCCTCGCTTGTCTGCACGGTTGAGGGAATAAAACTGAATAAAAGGTGCGCAGAGACCATCAGCAATTTGTTTTTCCCTCGTTTTGTTTTCCCGCGGCGAGCAGTGCTGAAGCCGGGGGATTTGCGGGGCCTAATAACTTCCTTTGTTGGTGAAAATTGTGCGTTCATCAAAACACATTGCGCATTACGACGGCACGTGGACGACGAGTAGAGGGCCCGGGAACAATGCGTATGGCGGTGGTGGTGGTGGTGGTGGTGTGTACATGGTGATAGTGGTGGTGGTGGTGTGTGCATGGTGGGGGTGGTGAGGGGGAGTGCATGGTTGTGGTGTGTGCATGGAGGTGGTGGTGGGGGAAGAGTGCATGGTAGGGGTGGTGGTTGTGTGTGCATGGTGGGAGGGGAGTGCATGGTGGTGGTGAGGGTGGTGTGTGTATGGTGGGGGTGGGGAGGGGAGTGCATGGTTGTGGTGTGTGCATGGTGAGGGTGGGGTGGTGTTTGCTTGGTGGGGTGGGGGTGGTGTGTGCATGGTGGTGGTGAGGGTTGTGTGTGTATGGTGGGGGTGGTGAGGGGGAGTGCATGGTTGTGGTGTGTGCATGGTGAGGGTGGGGGTGGTGTGTACATGGTGGGGTGGGGGTGGTGTGTGCATGGTAGTGGTTGGGGGGAAGGGTGCATGGTAGGGGTGGTGGTTGTGTGTGCATGGTGGGGGTTCGGGTGGTGTGAGCATGGTGGGGGTGGTAAGGGAAGGGTGCATGGTGGGGGTGGTCGTGGTGTGTCCATGGTTGGGGTGGTGGGGGAAGGGTGCATGGTGGTGGTGGTAGGGGAAGGGTGCATGGTGGGGGTGATGGTGGTGTGTGCATGGTGGGGGTGATGGTGGTGTGTGCATGGTGGGGGTGATCGTGGTGTATGCATGGTGAGGGTGGTGGTGGTGTGTGCATGGTGGGGGTGGGGGTGGTGTGTGCATGGCGGTGGTGGTGGGGGAAGGGTGCATGGTGGGGGTGGGGGTGATGTGTGCAAGGTGGTGGTGATGGGGGGGGGGCAGGTATATAAAAAAATAAGAAAAGAAAAAGCTGTTGGTACTGGTATAGTTGTTGTTGTTGATGTTGTTGTTGGTGGTGGTGGTGGTAAGTGTTATGGTGGTAGCGTTGAAGAATGATAGGATTAAATCAAATCAGGGTGATACACAACCACACTCACCTGACATCACCTCACCACAACCTAGACTCACACATAAATTAAAATAGATTAAAAAAATAAAGAAAAAGTAACAATATTTATCTTACAAAATCAGTTACCATTGCTTTACAGTTAAGAAGACAGAGCAAAGACTGAAGAAAAAAAAAAAAGTCGCCAAAAAGCAGCTCTTAGAATGGGAACAGTACCGCCTCAGCCAGTTCTTCTCCCCCGCACAGTTGCTATCCATTTACAGGGGCCTTGTCCGCCCTCGTATGGAGTATGCATCTCATGTGTGGGGGGGGCTCCACTCACACAACTCTCCTTGACAGAGTGGAGTCAAAGTCTCATCAGCTCTCCTCCTCATACTGATAGTCTTCTACTTCTTAAATTCCGCCGCCATGTTGCCTCTCTTTCTATTCTCTATCGATATTTTCATGCTGACTGCTCTTCTGAACTTGCTAACTGCATGCCTCCCCCCCTCGCGGCCCTGCTGCACACGACTTTCTACTCATGGTCATCCCTCTACTGTCCAAACCCCTTATGCAGGAGTCAGCCAGCATCTTCACTCTTTCATCCCTCAGGCTGGTAAGCTATGGAACAATCTTCCTTCATCTGTGTTTCCTCCTGTCTATGACTTGAACTCTTTCAAGAGGAGGGTATCAGGACACCTCCCCTCCCGAAATTGACCTCTCTTTTTTGGCCGCTCCCTTGACCTCTATTCAGGAGCAGTAAGTAGCGGGCTTTTTTTTTTTTTTTTCTTTACGCCCTAGAACTGTCTCCTTAGCTGTAAAAAAAAACAACAACGCCGAAAGAGAAAAAACGATAAAACTTAATAACTTCTTTTTACACGCAATCATCACCAAGGGGCCTCCGCCTTCACCTGCTCACCCGCACACACCCTTCACATTCCTTCCTAGTAAAAAAATTAAGTCCTCTCCTGTTCCTCGCCTTACCTGTATCTCCATTAGTTCCAAGCAATTAGTAACCCTCACCTGCCTGCCGCTACTCCATCGGTTCCAGGCTATCGAAAACTCTTCACCTGTTAATTAAAGCTCTATCGAAACTCAGACAAGGCCGTGTAAAGTCTCGCATTAAGTTCAAACTCCAGCACAACTTTCTATCCCCTTTCCAGAAATTTAATTGCTGATAGTTATTAATTCTCTTTTTTTCGTAGGTTGATGGTAAGTACGCGCGTGTGTCTCTGTGTGTGTGTGTGTGTGTGTGTGTGTGTGTGTGTGTGTGTGTGTGTGTGTGTGTGTGTGTGTCGACGTAAAACTACTCGTAATTGCAGTAAAGTTTTCCTCTAATTCTCAAAATGTTCGTACCCGTCGTCAACTTTATTACACTTGTCATTATCATTAATATTCTTATGGTCATCATTATCTCCCGCCTCCACGTAGGAAAGAGGGGGACTATGTTTCCGTCGTTGCCAGTCTGCGTGTTAGTCTGTGTGTCAGTCTGTTTGTAGGTGGTTTCATTATTATTATTATTATTATTATTATTATTATTATTATTATTATTATTATTATTATTATTATTATTATTATTATTATTATTATTATTATTATTATTATTATTATTATTATTATTATTATTATTTTCATTGTTATTACTATTATTACTATTATTATTATTATTATTATTATTATTATTATTATTATTATTATTATTATTATTATTATTATTATTATTATTATTATTATTATTATTATTATTATTATTATTATTATTATTATTATTACTCTTATTATTATTGTTATTATAATGAATGTTATTATAATCATTATTATTATATTCTGCTTTTTCTTTATAATTATATTTTTTTTCTCATTTTCTTTTTTAATATTTTTACTACTATTATTGTCATTATCATTATTATTACACCACCACCATCACCATCTTACTAATCATCATCACTGTCATCACTATTTTCCACCTCTCCATTTTTAACCACCACCTGCCGACACAAGAGACGCCTCAACTCGCATTTATTGATCTTAGTCTCATTAATTAATATCTTACATGCTTCATGGTTCAGTACACTCGCAAAGCCTTGGTAAAAAGTCCTGGCTTCTCTCATTTTATCTATGTTTTTTACGTACTAGGGAACACACCAAGACTACGACAAAAATATTCCAAATGCCCGCAACTCGCCGCTCCATAACAAGGAAGAGAGTGAAAGTAGCTAACATAGACGAACAAATACAGTTCCAGTCTTAACACCCTGTTCTCGGTGGAGTTCAAATCGATGGAAGAAAGATGTATAGCAGATGGAAGGCTGTTCTGTAAATAACCATTGAAAAGGATGAGAAGAGTGAATGTACTGGGTAACTCTTGTATTAGTAAGTTGTATAGAATAAAGTTAAGTAGCTTGTCTTGTGTAGCGGTGCCGCGGGAGGGGTGGCGTGTATTTAACAATTTCAAATGAGCAGTAACCATGAAAATAGCGATAAAAGATAAAGGAAAGTAACGCTGCGGCGAACTTAAGAGGCTGAACACGTTGAGCCAGCAGTTTGTCGAGGCGACCTAGTAGAGGAAAACACACCCTTCTTTTGTTTTCTTCGTCCTCAGTGGCGCATTGAGAGCTTAGGGGAGAGAGTGGCAGAGCAAACAACGAAACAGCGGCTGCACAATAGCTGTGACCCTCTTTTTTCCCCTCTTGTTCCTGGTTGTGGCTGAGGATGGAGAGGGAGGAGGGAGGGGCGAGGTGGAGAAAAGGTAAGGTAGGTGAGGAAGGGAGGACTTTATGAGACTGTGCCTTGGTAGAGCTTGGGTGGTTGGGTGACATGAGGACTGCGTGGGGGTGAGGGATGAAGAAGAGGAGAAACAAAAGGCGAGGCGAGGTACGGAGAGAATGAAAGAGATAGACTTTACGAGGCTGGGATTGTGCGTAACTTGGCTGGGTGACTTGAGAACTGGGTGGGGGAAGGGAGGAAGGAGAAAAGAAACGGGGTAACGAGAGGATGAAAAAGAGAAAGAACTACATAAGGCTGGGTGGAGCTTGGCTGGATGGGTGATATGGGGGCTGGGTGGGAGAGGAGGGAGAGAGACACGAGGCGGGGAACGAAAAAAAAAATCATGTGAGGGATACTTTTCGTGATGGGACTCGGTGGATGATGAGTGGCTGGCTGACTTAAGGACTAGGAGTGTGAGTGGGAGTGGGAGTGGGTGTGGGTGTGGGTGTGGGTGTTGCTGGGTGACGGAGATTGAGGGGGAGCGGGCGTTGGCATGACTGGGGTAAGGCGGCGCCGAAACATGTTCCCAAGGTGTCAATACAATAGTTCCCTCTCGTACTTGTCTTTGGCGTCGTGTTGGTGGTTGTCAGTGTTGTTTGTGCTGCTCTTGCTCCTTGTCCATCTTCAGAGCTGAGGATTTCGTGTCTCCGGTGATTCGAGAGACAAACGTTAAAGGGAGGCAGATGGTCGGGGAGGAAATACACAGCTTCATCTTCATCTTCATTTCTTCCCGAATTTGACCTCTCTTTTTGGCCACTCCTTTGACCTCTATTCAGGAGCAGTAAGTAGCGGGCTTTTTTTAGTATTTTCTTTGCGCACTTTGAACTGTCTCCTTTGCTGTAAAAAAAAAAAGAAGTAAAAAAAAATAACGGGGGGAGCTAATGTTTCCGATGATACAAGAGGGAAATATTAAAGAAAGACGTAATGGAGAACACTCCTTACAAATTCTGACTTAGGAGACGTTCATTCTTGTTGATTTACTATTCGGTTACGAGTTTAATAAAAGTTCTACAATCAGTTAAACTTTATCATTCCCCATTACGACTCACACATTAAATTCGAGTATAACTACATCAACAACAACAACAACAACAAAAAAAAAGAGGAAGTTACGAGTGAGTTGTCATTTTTTTTCGGCATCTCAGCTGGAGTGGAGGAAGAAGTTTGTTGATAAAAAGTGTAGAAAAAACGATCTTGAGGACGCCCTAAAATTGAACAAGTGAGCATCGACGGCCACCAATCAATGAAGGCAATCTCCTGGCCATCGATGAGAGAGAGAGAGAGAGAGAGAGAGAGAGAGAGAGAGAGAGAGAGAGAGAGAGAGAGAGAGAGAGAGAGAGAGAGAGAGAGAGAGAGAGAGAGAGAGAGAGAGAGAGAGAGAGAGAGAGAGAGAGAGAGAGAGAGAGAGAGAGAGAGAGAGAGAGAGAGAGAGAGAGAGAGAGAGAGAGAGAGAGAGAGAGAGAGAGAAGGGGAGGTGAGTCACTATAGGAGGCAGATGTTTTCTCTCCATTTACTTCTTCCTCTTCTCTCCTCCTCCTTTGCAGCATCTTATCTCCCCTCTCCTTCCTCTTCCTTCCTTCTTTTCTCTACTCCCCATTCTCCTCCATCTGATTTCCGCGTCTCCACATTCCTTTTACTTCCTCTCTTTGCTCTCCTTTCTCCTCCCTCTAACTTCCTTCTTTCCTTTCACTTTTTACTTTCTCGCTTTCTTCCCCTTTCTTCTCCCTATGATTTCCTTCCTTCCATTCTCCTCTCGCTTCCCTTATTTACTCTTCTACCACCCGTACTCCCTTCTTCCCTTCTGTTATTTGAGCATTCTCTCTCACTTTTCACATTTCTCCTTCTTTCCTCCCTTCTGTCATAACATCCAGCCTTCCCTTTCTAATCTCTCCATTCATTTCGTCTCTTCTTTTCTATTTCCCCTCTCCTTACCTCACAGCATTCCATCCCCTTCAGTTATTCTCCTCATCACCTTCATCTCTCCATTTTCTTCATCCTTCCTTTTTTCCTTCCTCCTTCACAGCTTTCTCCTCTCTGCTCTTCTTCCTCCTTCAGTAGTCACCCCGCATCACCATCAGTACTTATCTTCCTCTCCTCTCCTCTGCCTATTCTTTTTCCTTCCTTTTTTTCCTCCTTCTTTACGGTATCCTCTCTCTCCTTCTCTACCCTTCCTCATCCTTCAATTCTTCCCTTCATCACCGTCACTATTCACCCTCTTCTTCTTACGTCTGCCTTTTATTCATACTCCCTTCTTTCCTTCCTTTCTTCTCAGTATCCTCTCTCTCCCTCGCCCCGCTCTTCGTTCCCCTTCAGTCGTCCCCTAATCTTCCTCTCTACTCATCCACTTCTCACTTCTGCGTTTTCTTCTTTCTCACTTCTTTTCTTCCTCCTTTACTGCATCCTCGTTTCCCTTTACCTCATTCCCCTCACTACCATCTCTGTTTCTTCTTCCTCCTTCCTTCTTTCCTCCCTCCTTCACCATTTCTGCCTTATCCACCAACTTTATTTCTCTCCCTTCATTACCCTTTACTAGCCACCCTCTTCTCAACCCCGCTTCTTCATCATTCCTTCTTTCCTTCCTCCTTTATCATATCTTCTCTCCCCTGCCCTGCCTCTCCTCCCCTCTAGTTCATCTCTTCATCACTGTCACTCCTCACCTACTTCTCATCTCTGCCTCCTCTTGCTCATCACTCTGGAAGGGACGTTTGACCCACCTGGAAGGAAAGGTGAGCCAGGTGTAATAGGGTACAGGCGGTCAGGTAGAGGGACTGATGCAATAATGGTCCTCTCTCTCTCTCTCTCTCTCTCTCTCTCTCTCTCTCTCTCTCTCTCTCTCTCTCTCTCTCTCTCTCTCTCTCTCTCTCTCTCTCTCTGTTTGTTTGTTTGTTTATTTGTTTGTTTGTGTATGTGTTCTTTGAGAGAGAGAGAGAGAGAGAGAGAGAGAGAGAGAGAGAGAGAGAGAGAGAGAGAGAGAGAGAGAGAGAGAGAGAGAGAGAGAGAGAGAGAGAGAGAGAGAGAGAGAGAGAGAGAGAGAGAGAGAGTAGGTGCAGCATCACAAGGAGCATGGCGGTCGAGATTAACTTTTTTCTCTCGCAGTAGTTATCACAAAGTTTTCAGCACCAAGCAATACCCTCGAGTATGTGGTGGTGGTGGTGGAGGTGGTGGTGGGTGGAGGTGGTGGTGGAATGATACTAGTGGTGAGGTGAAGATGTATGGGCGGTGGTAGGGGTTCTGGTGGTGGTGGTGGTGGTGGTGGTGGTGTGGTGGGGGTGACAGTAGTGGGGGTGAAGGGTAAACAGAAAACGATGGAACGGATCCCAAAATATAGAAAACAAAATGTACAGGGAGACTAAAGCAAACACAAAATCTCTCTCTCTCTCTCTCTCTCTCTCTCTCTCTCTCTCTCTCTCTCTCTCTCTCTCTCTCTCTCTCTCTCTCTCTCTCTCTCACACACACACAAAAAAAAAAAAAACTAACATATGTACACTTATGGACTGCTTTTTCCTGTTCATTACAACCGCTCCTGCCTCCAAGTTCTTATCCATACACCGAGTATACAAAAAAAATATTCCGTAAAGGGTGGAGGGCAAGCTGCTTTAAACCTGATAGGGAAATTTAGAAGGTTCGACAGTGTAAAAAATATCGTCTTTCATGTTACGATATTAAAAAGAGCGTCCTCCTTTGATGCTCGGATGGTCAGGCATGGATAACAGGGGTGA
Source organism: Eriocheir sinensis (assembly GCF_024679095.1). Lineage (NCBI taxonomy): Eukaryota > Metazoa > Arthropoda > Malacostraca > Decapoda > Varunidae > Eriocheir > Eriocheir sinensis. Next base: position 15,978,668 of record NC_066509.1, read on the forward strand.
TTATGATCCTTATACTAAAAAAAATAAAAGAAATGCTAAACAAGAAGGTGGAGGGGAAGAAGATGTATGTGTAATAAGGTAATTGACATGAAAGGGGGAACGTGATGAAAAATGTTCCGATATATACATGTATCATTCAAGCGATATTTAGGGAAGGAAGAGGAAGGGGGAGGTGTGGGCGCAGAGTCAACAAACAAGCAATAAAATAGAGAGATGTGTTTGTAATGTGACTCAAATGACATGGAATAAAAACTGTGGGAAAACCATGTTGATATATTATTCAAGCGGCTTTTAGATAGGAAGAAGGAAGGGAGAAGGAGGGAGAGGCACAGAGTCAACACATAAACAATAAAATAAAGAGGAAGATATGTTTTTTTTACAGTAGAGGAAACAGTTCAAGGGCAAAAAAAAAGCAACAATAATGAAAAAAAAAGCCCGCCACTCACTGCTCCTACAAAAGTCAAGAGCAGTGGCCGAAAGATAGGTCAATTTCGGGAGGAAAGGTGTCCTGATACACTCCTCTTGAAAGAGTTCAAGTCGTAGGCAGCAGGAAATACAGATGAAGGAAGATTGTTCCAGAGTTCCAACGTGAGGGATGAAAGAGTGAAAATGGTGGTTAACTCGTGCGTAAGGGGTTTGGAAATTAAAGGGATGAGCTTGAGTAGAAAGTCGTGTGCAGCGAGACCGCGGGAGGGGGGGATGCATGCAGTTAGCAAATTCAGAAGAGCAGTCAGCGTGAAAATATCGATAGAAGATAAAAAGAGAGGCAACATGGCGGCGGAATTTAAGAGGTAGACGACTATCAGTAAGAGGAGGAGAGCTGATGAGACGAAGAGCCTTAGACTCCACTCTGTCCAACAGAGCTGTGTGAGTGGAGTCCCCCTACACGTGAGATGCATACTCCATACGAGGGCGGACAATGCCCCTGTATATGGCTAGCAACTGTGCGGAGGAGGAGAACTGGCGGAGACGATACAGAACGCCCAACCTCGAGGAAGCTGATTTAGTGAGAGATAAGATGTGAAGTTTCCAGTTAAGATTCCGAGTTAAGGATAGACCGAGGATGTTTAGTGTTGAAGAAGGTGACAGCTGAGTGTCGTTGAAGAATAGGGGATAGGTGTTTGGAATATTGTGTCGAGTTGTTAGGTGGAGAGGTTGAGGTTTGTAACGTGACTTAACTGACATGGAATATAAACAGGGAAAACCGCGTCGATAAATTATTATTCAAGAGACTTTTAGGGAGGAAAAGGAGAGGGAGTGGAGGAGGGGGGGGGGGGTAGGCACAGAGTAAAAAAAACAAGCAATCAAATAAAAAGATGTGTTTGCAACGTGACTTATTTGGCGTGGAGTAAAAACAGAGTGAAAATCATGCGGATATACATTCTTGAAGCGACTCATTACGCAGGAAGGAGAGAAGTGTGTGTGTGTGTGGGGGGGGGGGGTGAGTGGGGAGGGGAATGACCTCTCCAATAACACACAAAAGAGGGAAATGAAGATAATGCGCTTTAATGGACAGGAATGAAAAAAAACAGGAAGGAAATCATGCTCCCTTACATATCCTATTGAAGCGATTTAGGAGGGGATACGATGAAGGGTTGGAGGGCCGAGCGTCTTAAGTTTAATCAACCATCCCTTTCCTTCCACCTTCCTTGCTGTCTCTCTTTTTCTCTCTCCTTCCTTTCCCTTTTTCTTTCCATCTTTGTATTCTGTCATAATTCTTTCCCTCTCCTTTTCTTCCTTCACTTCCTTTCTCTTCTTCCTTCCACCATTGCATTCATTTTTAAACTTCCTTCTTTCGTTTCCCTCTCTTACTCCTTCCTATTCCTTCTTTATACACCCTTCCCTATCCCTTCTTCATTTCCTTTCTCTTCTTCATCCCATTCTTCCATTCCCTCTAAATGATTTCTCTCTCCCTTCTACTCCCCTTCTTCCTTCCATCCTTGCCTTAATTCCCCATTCATTTCCCTTCTTCCCTTCCTTCTCCTTACTTCTATTCTTCCATTCTCCCTCTCGATATTTATACCTTCCTTTACCTCCCCCCCTTCCTTTTCTTTCTTTTTTCCTTCAAGCCATTTCCTCTCAATACTTCTCCTTTCACTTTCTCTCCCACTTCCTTCTTATTCCTTCTTTTATCCTTGCATTCTCTCGTAATACTTCCCCCTTTCCTTTCTCTTTCCCACTTCCTTCCCCCTTGTCCACGATTTCATTCCTTTTAAATACAATGAATATGTTAGAAGGTAGGTAGACGGACGGAGGGCTGGTGGCCGCGTTTTGAGAAAGGTTACTGTTGGATTCCCTATGAAAACAACCTTTAATATACAGAGTCAATAACAAGAGGAAGGAGTGGAAGGAAAGGCGAGGCTGCGGTCTGGTTCAGTGCCCCTCAAGCTTCACTCAACACGGCTCACTCTTTTTTATTTCCGGCATTAAAGTCATGACCTATTTCTCGGCCCCTTGATAGTCCTACAAGCTGTATGTATTCCTGGGTCTGGTATCAAGCTGTTTATTTGTATAGTGACGATCTAATTAGGATTCTATCGCTACCCAGCTCAGGCGTGTGACCCGTGTATTTTTTTTTTTTACGTCGTTGCCTGTTGCGCCGGTAGGCATCTTCCTGGTGGGGCCTGATGGTCGGCCCAAGGCTTCTTCCAGGTGGGGCCTGATGGTCGGCCCAGCCCGTTCTGGCGCAGGCGAATGTTTATAGTGGCGCCATCTTGCATTGGCTCATGCTGCCCCCCGGAACTCGTTCTTGATTCGCTTGGACGGCTTCCTCTAGAGTCCGGGTTGATGGGTGGTCTTCAGGACAGCATGTGGGTAGTTTTAAGCCACTCGGCGGTTGGAAGTCTGAAGAGGGGACGCGTTCCCGATATATAGCTCTCTTCAAACGTTCCCCCGAGTTATACTTAGTTAGGAATACACGGGAGAGGGAAGGAGAGACAACAGGAAAGTTTCTCTCTCTTTCTCGCTCTTTCTCTCTCTTTCTCACTCACACTCACACTCACACACACACACACACACACACACACACACACACACACACACACACACGAGGTCCGTAGTAGTGAAAACACATAAATAAAAGAGACTGCAGTTAAAAAAAAGAGATAAAAGAAAGACAGAATTTGCCATACGGTTTGGAAGGCTCTGCGGGAGGACTAATTGAATTACATGTCCTCCCGGCGAAGTGTGAAGGGATGGCTGGGCCGGCGGGCGGGGCGCTGACATTGTACGTAGAAAAATATGTATAAAGAAATAGACAATGAAATTTAATATGACTAAACGGTGCACGCTAGCAGAAAGAATGTAGCAAAATTTTGGAGAGAGAGAGAGAGAGAGAGAGAGAGAGAGAGAGAGAGAGAGAGAGTCTCTCTCTCTCTCTCTCTCTCTCTCTCTCTCTCTCTCTCTCTCTCTCTCTCTCTCTTTCTGGTTTCACGATGACCAAATACAACTTCAGAAAGAGAAATGGCGCGAACAAGACCAGAAAAATAACCCTTGTAGTCATTTTATATGCATACACTTTATTTTTATTTTATCTTCGTTGTTTTTGTTGTTGCTCGTTTGCTCTTAATTTGTGACGTTCATTGGAAGTCCGCATGTCAGAACGTCTTATTTTTACCTCCTGTCACTTGTCTGTCGCGTGGTCTGTCTCAGTTATACGTGTTGTGTGTGTGTGCGTGTGTGTGTGTGTGTTAGGTTGTCGGCGTGATGGGGTTCCCCTCTCTTTCCTTCTCTCTTCTTCCTTTCCTTTCCTTTATTTCATTCCTTCTCTTCCTGCTTGCCTTTTCTTCCCCTCCCTTTCCCTTCCTTTTCCTACCCTACCATTCCTCTCCGTTTTATTCTCATCTCCTCTCCTCTCCATCCATCCTTTCCTCATTCCTTCCTTTCCTCTCCTTTTCCTTTCCCTCGTCTGTCTTTTTTTTGGCATGACGGTGTTTCTCTCCCTTTCCCTCTCTTTGTTATTTCCTTTCCTTTCTTTCATTCTCTTCCTTTCCTTTTACCTTACCTTTTTTCTTTTCCCTTCCTTTCCTTTCGTTTTCTTACCCTACCCTTTCTTTTCCTGCCTCTCCCTTCTCATTCCTTCATTTCCTTTTCCTTTCGTCCCCTGTCCTCTGTTTCCCTCCTCTCCCTCCCACTGTTCATCCCCTCTCCTTCATATGCTAAATATTTCACGTCAAGGCCAAAATAACAACCCAGTGCTGTGTTCCTCTTCTTTCTGTCGCAGCCCAACCAACAAACCACATCACATTCACCCACTAAGTCCACTAAAGGGCATATGTTATCTACCTTTCTGTCTGCGGTTTGTGCTCGCCACCTGGTTATCTGCCCTGACTTCTATTAATTTCCTATGTTGCAATTCTGTTACTCTGCTTGTTCATCTACTATCAGTTCTGCGTATAATATGGTATGTCCTATAGGTCACTTCTTACCCTGAATCGTTATGAGAATGTATTGAACCACTTTTTGTCTGATGTTTGCGCTCTCCACCTGGTTCTCTGTTTGCCCTGACTTCCATAATTCCTCGGTTGCCACTTTGTTACTCTGTTCGTCTGCTATTAGTTCTACGTATAATATGGCATGTCCTAAGTCACTTCTTATCCTGAATCGTTATAAGAATGTCTCGAATCCTCTTTTGTTCCCTTATTTTCAAGAGGAGGGTATCAGGACACCTCTCCTCCCGAAATTGACCCCTCTTTCGGCCACCTCTATGGACTCTTTTTAGGAGCAGCGAGTGGCGGGCTTTTTTTTATTATTATTTCCTTGTTTGTGTGCCCTTGAGCTGTCTCCTTTGTTGTAGAAAAAAAAAAATGTGTTGGTCTTTTCACGGATTTCTCTCTATGCTACACGCCGCATTGTTCTCAGTTTCTCACCAACTACACGCATCAGCTTTTAAACAGTAGACCGAGCAGTGAGTTCGGCGGCGAGGCAAGCGTTCCAGACACAACCGTTACCCCCCGTCACTTGTTTCCTCGCCTCCTCCTTGCTGAGACGCCAAGGAAGGAGGGAGAGTTTATGGGACGTTTCCTGGTAGCGGCGCGAGAACCAGCGTTAACAGAGACTCCTTGGCTCGCCGACAGTCGCGCTTGAGGATAATTTCAGGACAAACGCCTTTTCCTTCCCTCTAATCTCGCCTGGCTTGCTTGTGTCGAGGTGGGACGTTGATGCCAGCGATTTGTGTATCCTTGGGTACATTACCGTGGCAGAGTGAATCATATAGAGAGAATAGGTTGTGGAGATTATGTTTGTTTTAAATGTTCTGAATACTTGTACCAATAGGCTCCGTAATTTACTTTGCCCTCCCCTCAACTCAATTCGCCACACAGTCTATGTTCTTAGTTCCGGGTACTGGTTAGCTAACAAAAGATATGAATTAAATGAAAAGTCCGTCTGTGTGTCTGTCTGTCTGTACATTCTCTCTCTCTCTCTCTCTCTCTCTCTCTCTCTCTCTCTCTCTCTCTCTCTCTCTCTCTCTCTCTCTCTCTCTCTCTCTCTCTCTCTCTCTCTCTCTCTCTCTCTCTCTCTCTCTCTCTTCATTGCGTACCTTCTTTCTGAATACTACAGAGGTTAACATTGTTTTATACTGTAATTATGTAATAAAACACAGCCCGGGCTAAAACAAACATGACCACAAAAATGCTGCTCCAGTGAAGGGAATGGAGGCTGAGGCTGAGATAACAAGATTTAGCTGCGGAAGGCTAAATACTCCGTCATGAAGGGCTGAAAGGTTTATAAGCTATAGGATGAAGGAAATCCCGTTGACGTAAAGCTGTTTCAGAATTTACCAGTGAAAGGGAAGAAAGAGTGAAGATAACGCCCTTGCACTGTCTCCTCTGCTGTAAAAAAAAAAAAAAAAAAGTAAAAAAAAAAAAAAAAAAAAAACCCGGCTGACTCCTGGAAAGAAAAGTTGAGTAGCTGCAAAATGAGCGTCGTGTCACACGCTATTGCATCTTACTGCTTCTGTCCCGTCCTAAAAAAAAATATGCTCATTCCTAGTTTGCACGAGCCCACTGGCCTCTTCAATACATCTTATGATTTTGTTCCTGAAGCTTTCGTAATTGAAAATATCAAAATTCTGTAGAAAAATAAGATTAAAATCATTACAGCCTTTGCCGATATAGATTTTTACCCTGGAATTTTTTTTAGTGAGTGTGTGTGTGTGTGTGTGTGTGTGTGTGTGTGTGTGTGTGTGTGTGTGTGTGTGCGAGATAAATACATGTAAATAAGCACAATTTACATAATCATTTGCAAAGAGATTCTAACGGCCGTTAATAACCCCAATTTACTTTACTCCCGTCAGCCGATGATCATTAATCAGTCAATCCAGCCCGGAATTATGAACAGCACGCTGATTAATCGCCTTGACCCTCATTTAATAGCACTGTATGGGAGAATATTTGTATTGCTTATCTTGATTGATAACTTGATAAATGAATGGGAACAAATGAAAAAAAATCTCTCTCTCTCTCTCTCTCTCTCTCTCTCTCTCTCTCTCTCTCTCTCTCTCTCTCTCTCTCTCTCTCTCTCTCTCTCTCTCTCTCTCTCTCTCTCTCTCTCTCTCTCTCTCTCTCTCTCTCTCTCTCTCTCTCTCTCTCTCTCTCTCTCTCTCTCTCTCTCCCTGCTAATGTCCCCTGGCCATCATCCCTCACTCTCTTCTTTTATTCATCAAAATGCAATACCTCGAGGCGGATTTATGCCCTTAAGGTCAATGTCCTCGCGTTGTGGCGGAATTATGGAGGGAAAGGCATGGGAAACGCAAAGGAATGGGAGAGGGAAGGGATAGAGACAGTGGGAAGGGAGGCAGGGTTACAAGGACTCTGGGAATATAGGATGATGGAGGACGGAGGGAAGGGTATGAGAAAGGCAAAAGGAGGAAGGGGAGGGATGAAGTCAGTTAGTAAAAGAAGGGGAAAAAGATTAAGCACTTTGTGGAACATAATGGATAATGACAGACAAAGGGGCAGAAGGGAGGAGGGTGATATTCAGTGCATGGGGAAGGTAGGAAGAAAGACAGAGGAATGAAGAGGAGGAGAATGTTATCAGGAAAGGAAGGAGTATGCTTGAGGAAACAGGGGAGATTTAGAAGGAGAATGGAGGTTGCAGGAGAGAAAGGGAAGAAGGAAGGAGGGTTATATTCAGTGCATGGGGAAGATAGGAAGAAAGACAGAGGAATGAAGAGGAGGAGAATCAGTTATCTAAGAAAGGAAGGAGTATGCTTGAGGAAATATGGGAGATTTGAAGAAGAGTGGAGGTTGCAGGAGAGAAAGGGAAGAAGGAAGGAGAAGGAATGAAGGCAATGGGGGAATAAGGGGAGGAAAAGCAACGCTCGAGGAAAGAAAGATACATGGTGGAGGGAGTAGGGGAGACAGGAAAGGAGGAAGAGAGTGCAAGGGATGAAATATGAGGTAATGGAGAAGGATGGACAGGAGGATAGATACTCTAGAGCAGAAGGATAGAGGACGTAGCGTAGGCATTAAAGAAGGGGAGAAGCAGTGAAAAAGAAGGAAAAAAAAAGATAGAGTGAGAAAAGGATGAAAGGAAGGAGGGACGGATGCTTACAGTCAGAGAGGCACAAGATGAGAATGGAGCAACTGAGATGGATGCTGTGGGAGGGGCAGGGTGGAAGAAATAGCGTGAAAAATGAAAGAAATGAAGGCTGTAAATGGCTGAGGGAAAAGAGGAGGAAACTATTGTGAGGCAGCGAAGAAAAATGGAGAAAAGTAAGCTTAGGGAAAGAAGAGAGCCATATAAAGGGGGAGAAAGAAAATAAATGGGAGTTAGGTAAAAGGAGATAGAGATAAAGGAAAGGAAGAAGAGCTTTTATGAAGGGAACGAAAAATGGATGTAATAAAGGTAAAAACGGTCCTTATAATCATGTACATATTTTCCCGTCCACGTCCAATGCTCCCTTCACCCTTGACGTGTATCTTCGTCTGTTACTCATTACTCCTATATCTTTTCCCTCTGCTTGCTCTTAGTGTTGGGAATGTGGAGAGATTCTGTTACGGGACCTTGGTGTATTGCTATGTTGTGTATTGTTTTGTTGTTATTGAGTATTCTGTCTGGCGTCGTGTTGCAAGATCTGGAATGGCATGTAGGGATATTAGGGTCCTGACGTATTAGTTTGCTATTTCTTAAGCTGTCACCCTCTTGGTCATCGTCTGTATAGTCTAGGTGTGTGTGAGAGGCGTTGACGTCTCTTAATATGTCAGTGTGTTTGGGGGCGAGTTTGGGGTAATCTGGGAATGTGTGGTAAGGTTGTTTGGGTGGCTGGAAGGTCGTAGCGAACTCTCAGACAGGTGGAGTAAAAGAGAGGAAGCCGAGAGGGAGAACGGAAGAGGAGGGAAGAAGGTTAAATGGAGGGCATCAGGAAGAGTAGAGATGAAGAGGGACGCAGGGTAGGAGGATAAAGTGTATGGGGGGAAGATAGACGCAGGACGGAGAGAAGAAGGGAAGGAAGAGAGAAGGGACGAAAAAGGTTGGTAGGGAAGGGATAGAATGATGATAGCACAAGTAAGGAGGCAGGAGGGTGAAGAGTGAGGAAGGATGAGGGAAGGAACGAGATGGGAGCGGTAGGGATGAAGGATGAAGTGAGTGGAAAAAAGGAGAGGGTGGGAAGGAGGAAGAGAAGAACAAGAAGGGAGGGAGGGAGAGATTGAGGAAAAAAGAAAGAAATGGAAAGAAAGGAGGGAGGGAGGAAAAAAGGAGTTTCCCGCCTTTGCCAACGCCCACCATCAACGCAGCCGCCTCCCCTCAACACAACCTTCGCGCCTCTTCACCTTCCCACAGTGGCCTGAGGACGATATCCGTGGTTCGAGGCGTCATCAGATGAATTATCTTTTACTTCGCTTCACAGTGTCTGGGTGGACACAGCCGTTGGCGTCGCCGAGGCCGTCTGGTCCGTGAGTGGCGGGCCCGTGCTGGACCCAGCAGCAACCCAGGGACGGGGACATGAGAGCTGCAAGGCGGCGCTCCTCCACGGCCGCGGGGGCCGCCGCCAACACGACCACCGCGGCCCCCAACACGCCGCGGCCGTCCGCACCAGGCGAGGCGAACAGCAGGAGGGATATTGCACCACCCCTGTTGGCAGGGGTGGTGCCACTGTAACCAGCTGTGATATGAGGCTGTGATATGCGCCATCCGTGCTGGCAGGGGCCGTGCCACTGTAACCAGCGGTGATAAGAGGATGTGATATGCACCACCCTGCTGGCCAGGGCCGTGCCACTGTAACCAGCTGTGATATGAGGCTGTGATATGCACCACCCCTGCTGGCCAGGGCCGTGCCACTGTAACCAGCTGTGATATGAGGCTGTGATATGCACCACCCCTGCTGGCCAGGGCCGTGCCACTGTAACCAGCTGTGATATGAGGCTGTGATATGCACCATCCCTGCTGGCCAGGGCCGTGCCACTGTAACCAGCTGTGATATGAGGCTGTGATATGCACCATCCCTGCTGGCCAGGGGTGGTGCCACTGTAACCAGCTGTGATATGAGAGGCTGTGATATGCACCACCCCTGCTGGCAGGGGCCGTGCCACTGTAACCAGCTGTGATATGAGGCTGTGATATGCACCATCCCTGCTGGCCAGGGCCGTGCCACTGTAACCAGCTGTGATATGAGGCTGTGATATGCACCACCCCTGCTGGCCAGGGCCGTGCCACTGTAACCAGCTGTGATATGCACCACCCCTGCTGGCTGGGGCCGTGCCACTGTAACCAGCTGTGATATGCACCACCCCTGCTGGCTGGGGCCGTGCCACTGTAACCAGCTGCCAGGCCGTGCCACTGTAACCGTGCCACTGTAACCAGCGGTGATATGCACCACCCCTGCTGGCAGGGGCCGTGCCACTGTAACCAGCGGTGATATGAGGCTGTGATATGCACCACCCCTGCTGGCAGGGGGCGTGCCACTGTAACCAGCGGTGATATGAGGCTGTGATATGCACCACCCCTGCTGGCCAGGGCCGTGCCACTGTAACCAGCGGTGATATGAGGCTGTGATATGCACCACCCCTGCTGGCCAGGGCCGTGCCACTGTAACCAGCTGTGATATGAGGCTGTGATATGCACCACCCTGCTGGCCAGGGCCGTGCCACTGTAACCAGCTGTGATATGAGGCTGTGATATGCACCACCCTGCTGGCCAGGGCCGTGCCACTGTAACCAGCTGTGATATGAGGCTGTGATATGCACCATCCCTGCTGGCCAGGGCCGTGCCACTGTAACCAGCGGTGATATGAGGCTGTGATATGCACCATCCCTGCTGGCCAGGGCCGTGCCACTATAACCAGCTGTGATATGCACCACCCCTGCTGGCCAGGGCCGTGCCACTATAACCAGCTGTGATATGCACCACCCCTGCTGGCTGGGGCCGTGCCACTGTAACCAGCTGTGATATGCACCTACCCTGCTGGCTGGGGCCGTGCCACTGTAACCAGCTGTGATATGCACCACCCCTGCTGGCTGGGGCCGTGCCACTGTAACCAGCTGTGATATGCACCACCCCTGCTGGCTGGGGCCGTGCCACTGTAACCAGCTGTGATATGCACCACCCCTGCTGGCAGGGGCCGTGCCACTGTAACCAGCTGTGATATGCACCACCCCTGCTGGCTGGGGCCGTGCCACTGTAACCAGCTGTGATATGCACCACCCCTGCTGGCTGGGGCCGTGCCACTGTAACCAGCTGTGATATGCACCACCTCTGCTGGCAGGGGCCGTGCCACTGTAACCAGCTGTGATATGCACCACCCCTGCTGGCTGGGGCCGTGCCACTGTAACCAGCTGTGATATGCACCATCCCTGCTGGTTGGGGCCGTGCCACTGTAACCAGCTGTGATATGCACCACCCCTGCTGGTTGGGGCCGTGCCACTGTAACCAGCTGTGATATGCACCACCCCTGCTGGCTGGGGCCGTGCCACTGTAACCAGCTGTGATATGCAGCACCCCTGCTGGCTGGGGCCGTGCCACTGTAACCAGCGGTGATATGAGGCTGTGATATGCACCACCCCTGCTGGCTGGGGCCGTGCCACTGTAACCAGGGGTGATATGAGGCTGTGATATGCACCACCCCTGCTGGCCAGGGCCGTGCCACTGTAACCAGCTGTGATATGAGGCTGTGATATGCACCACCCCTGCTGGCCAGGGCCGTGCCACTGTAACCAGCGGTGATATGAGGCTGTGATATGCACCACCCGTGCTGGCTGGGGCCGTCCCACTGTAACCAGGGGTGATATGAGGCTGTGATATGCACCACCCCTGCTGGCCAGGGCCGTGCCACTGTAACCAGCGGTGATATGAGGCTGTGATATGCACCACCCGTGCTGGCTGGGGCCGTCCCACTGTAACCAGCGGTGATATGAGGCTGTGATATGCACCACCCCTGCTGGCCAGGGCCGTGCCACTGTAACCAGCGGTGATATGAGGCTGTGATAATTTATGCACCACCCCTGCTGGCCAGGGCCGTGCCACTGTAACCAGCTGTGATATGCACCATCCCTGCTGGCAGGGGCCGTGCCACTGTAACCAGCTGTGATATGCACCATCCCTGCTGGCAGGGGCCGTGCCACTGTAACCAGCTGTGATATGCACCATCCCTGCTGGCAGGGGCCGTGCCACTGTAACCAGCGGTGATATGAGGCTGTGATATGCACCATCCCTGCTGGCCAGGGCCGTGCCACTGTAACCAGCGGTGATATGAGGCTGTGATATGCACCACCCCTGCTGGCCAGGGCCGTGCCACTGTAACCAGCGGTGATATGAGGCTGTGATATGCACCACCCCTGCTGGCAGGGGGCGTGCCACTGTAACCAGCGGTGATATGCACCACCCCTGCTGGCAGGGGCCGTGCCAGCAGAAATTTTAGATCGGAATTTGAAATAACGGGTTATCAGATGTTTCACAAAGATAGAAGGGGCAGAAAGGGAGGTGGAGTTGCGCTATATGTTAAAGACTCACTTAAATGTTTAGTTAACAATTCAGTCAAAACTAACATGGATTCAGAATCAGTTTGGGTGGACGTTTACAAAGGGAAAGAAAAACTAAATCTAGGAGTTCTGTACAGGCCACCCAGCCTTAACAGGCAGGACACGAGTATATTACTACAGGAGATTGGCAGGGCGAGTAGGAGTAAAAATGTCTGCGTAATGGGGGACTTTAATTATAGGAATATAGACTGGGAAGACCTAGTGGGTGACCTGGAAGCCGAGGATTTTCTTTAAGTTATAGAGGATAATTTCCTTAAGCAGGTAGTTACAGAGCCTACCAGAGAAGATAACATATTAGACTTAGTCCTAACTAATAATGGAAACTTGCTACATGAGTTGGAGGTGGGCGGAGAGTTAGGAAATAGTGATCACAGAACGGTTCGTTTTAGCTTAGACTGGGCGGTAGCCCGCGATCCAAACCCAGTGTTAGTGCCAGATTTTAGAAGAGTAAATTACGAGGGGCTTCGAAGACATCTTGAAGGGGTAAACTGGGATAATTTAGGGATTCATGAGGGCCAGAACTGTGGGTTGGAGAGCCAGGAGAACCAGGTAGAAATGTCTTACAATAATTTAGTTAGAGTAATAGTAGAGGGGCAAGGACAACATATACCACAGCGAACACCTAGAAATATAAATAAAAACCCACACTGGCAGACGATAGAGTTATATTTTTAACCAAACAATTTCGGTGGACACTGCCACCATCTTCAGTGGTGTAGAGGAAGAGTAGAAGTAGACACAATGTTTTACAATTCTCCTTATATACACAATGGAACGAGTAGCCTACCTAAGCATGGGAGGGGCTGAACAGAGAGGGAAGGGAGCGTCCGTCAGGTCTGGGGGAGGGAAGTGAGGTCACGGCCCCGCCCCAACGCTGCGGCTGACACATCGGGGGGTGGGGGAGTAGAAGTAGGATTAGGGATGATCAAAATATAATCTAATTGACAAACAGGAAAAAGAAAAATTAAAAACGGGATAAGAACAGGGATGGGTGGGCAACCGTACGCCATCAGGTCGTATATAGGTAAGTAAGGTCGGGACCACACTCCAAAGCTATGACTGACATGTAGGGATTAAGGGGGCGGGAAGAGACTTCTCAACCAGTGACCTCATTACCGGATCGAGCTTGAAATTACCGTCACATAAATTAAAATTACTATGTTTCTTTATACACATGGCTTCAATAACCTTACGTTGTTTATAATCATTGCATTTATATAAAAGAAGGCTGTTTTTCCACGAAATCCTATGATATGTATTTTCAATATGTTTAAAAATAGTATTATTGTCATTCCCTGTTCTAACAGCATACTTGTGTTCCTTAATACGTATTTCGAGATCTCTACCTGTTTTTCCTATATAAATAACTGACAATGACTCTATGCACACCTGCTGCCGATGAACCAATACTTTTGTTCTTAACTAACATGTTTTTTGATTGTGGAAGTATATTTAAAGGCTATATTAACGTCAAGTTTATGACACACTGTTTTAATGTTATGCTCAGCAACATATGGTATGGGGCCGTGCCACTGTAACCAGCGGTGATATGAGGCTGTGATATGCACCATCCCTGCTGGCCAGGGCCGTGCCACTGTAACCAGCGGTGATATGAGGCTGTGATATGCACCACCCCAGCTGGCAGGGGCCGTGCCACTGTAACCAGCTGTGATATGAGGCTGTGATATGCACCACCCCAGCTGGCAGGGGCCGTGCCACTGTAACCAGCTGTGATATGAGGCTGTGATATGCACCACCCCAGCTGGCAGGGGCCGTGCCACTGTAACCAGCGGTAATATGAGGCTGTGATATGCACCACCCCTACTGGCAGGGGGCGTGCCACTGTAACCAGCGGTGATATGAGGCTGTGATATGCACCACCCCTGCTGGCAGGGGGCGTGCCACTGTAACCAGGGGTGATATGAGGCTGTGATATGCACCACCCCTGCTGGCCAGGGCCGTGCCACTGTAACCAGCTGTGATATGAGGCTGTGATATGCACCATCCCTGCTGGCCAGGGCCGTGCCACTGTAACCAGCTGTGATATGAGGCTGTGATATGCACCATCCCTGCTGGCAGGGGCCGTGCCACTGTAACCAGCTGTGATATGAGGCTGTGATATGCACCATCCCTGCTGGCCAGGGCCGTGCCACTGTAACCAGGGGTGATATGAGGCTGTGATATGCACCACCCCTGCTGGCCAGGGCCGTGCCACTGTAACCAGCGGTGATATGAGGCTGTGATATGCACCACCCCTGCTGGCCAGGGCCGTGCCACTGTAACCAGCGGTGATATGAGGCTGTGATACGCACCATCCCTGCTGGCAGGGGCCGTGCCACTGTAACCAGCGGTGATATGAGGCTGTGATACGCACCATCCCTGCTGGCAGGGGCCGTGCCACTGTAACCAACGGTGATATGCACCATCCCTGCTGGCCAGGGCCGTGCCACTGTAACCAACGGTGATATGCACCATCCCTGCTGGCCAGGGCCGTGCCACTGTAACCATCGGTGATATGAGGCTGTGATATGCACCACCCCTGCTGGCAGGGGCCGTGCCACCGGGAAGGGAAGGGAAGGGATGGGGAAATATTAGTAAAGGGAATTAAGGCTTGAAGGGATGAAAGAGAAGAAAACTGAAGGTAAGAGAAGAAACAAAATAGGAACAGGAACAGAATAGGCAACTGAGAAAGGATGGTGAGTACAGGAAATATGAGGTAAAAAACGAAGACGTGTAAGGAAGGTACGGAAGGAAAAATGATCAATATAAGGAAAAGGAATTTGTAGGGAAAGCAAGGAAGGAAAATTAAGGTGAAATAAGAAAATTATGTGTACAGAGAAGTCAAGGGAGAGACGGTATAAAGAACGGGGAAGAACAATACGGAAAATAACGAGGAGGAAGAGGAGAAAAAATGAAGATATAGAAAAGGAAATCTTATAGGGAGAGGGTATGTGAGGTCGGAGAAGAATAGTGAGAGGGAAGGTTTTGAAAGGAGAATAGTGCGTGTTAGGAAGGAAGACTTGCGAGATAGGCCAAGAGGAAACAAGAAAAAGAAGAGTTTGGAGGTCATAGAGGAGGCGATTCAGGCGTAAGAGTAGGAAAATAATAGATAGAAGGAAGGTAGGGAAGGGAAAGTAGTGCGTGCAGGGAAGGAAGACTTGAGAGGTAGGCCAGGAAGAGATAAAAGGAAGAATTTGAGGGTCATGGACGAGGTGAGGCAGACGTTAAGGTAAGAAAATAATAGGTAGAAATAAGGTAGGGCAAGGAGAATAGCGAGTGCAGGGAAGGATGGCTTGCTGTGTAGGCCAGGAAGAAACAAAAAAATAAGAGTTTGGAGGTCGTGGAGGAGGCGAGGCGGGCGTTTGCTGCCGGGGCCTGATAATCAAGGGAGAGGTGGGGGAGGAGGGGAGGGAGGGAGGGATTATACAGGATTTTAGAGCTGCTGAAAAAACGAGGATTTAATGGCCGTAAAATAGGAGTGCAGAGTGATGGACGAGCGGGGAAAGAAAGCACGAGAGACAATTGGGAGTGAAAGTGACGGACTGGAAAAGTGGAAAAAAAATCTTAATTAAAGGGAGGAAAAGATGGTTAGAAGGTTTTATAAAGTTTAGTGATCTATTAGTAAGGAAGGAAAAGGAAAGAAGGAAGAAGGAAGAAGGAAGAAGGAAAGGAAAGGACGGAAGACAATTGGGAGTGAAAATGACGGACTGGAAAAATGGAAAAAATCTTAATTATAGGGAGGAAAAGATGGTTAGAAGGTTTTATAAAGTTTAGTGATCTATTAGTAAGGAAGGAAAAGGAAAGAAGGAAGAAGGAAAGAAGGAAGAAGGAAAGGAAAGGACGGAAGACAATTGGGAGTGAAAATGACGGACTGGAAAAATGGAAAAAATCTTAATTATAGGGAGGAAAAGATGGTTAGAAGGTTTTATAAAGTTTATTGCTCTATTGGTAAGGAAGGAAAAGGAAAGAAGGAAGAAGGAAAGGAAAGGACGGGAGACAACTGGGAGTGAAAATAAAGGACTGGAAAAGTGGAAAAAATCTTAATTATAGGGAGGAAAAGATGGTTAGGAGGTTTCATAAAGTTTACTGTTTTATTGGTAAGGAAGGAAAAGGAAAGAAGGAAGAAGGAAAGGAAAGGACGGAAGACAATTGGGAGTGAAAATAAAGGACTGGAAAACAGGAAAAATCTTAATGATATCAGGATAAGCTATAAGTTTTTTTGTAAAGAGTTGTGTTAATCTTAGAATGATAATGGTATTGGAATGGTAAGGAGAGTAGAGGAAAGAAGGAAGAAGGAAAATAAGCACGAAAGGCAATAGGGAGCGAAAACATATGACTAAAAAACTGAAAAAAATACTAACAACACTGAGGAAAAGATGGTTAGAAGTTTTATAGTAAGTTAAGTGTTAGTCAGAATGGCAGTGGAGTTGAAATGAAGGAAAACAGAAGGGGGTGGAGATGAAGATGAAGGTCTAGGAAAATGAGAAAAACGTGAGTAATGACGAGGGAAAGACAGTCATTGAATATAGAAGTTAATGCCTACACCGTCACTGTGTTTTAAGGGCACAGGAGGAAAATAAAAATCTGGAACTGAAATTAAAGCCAAAATTTTGAAGGGGAAACTGAATCAAGTCGAGGGAAGCAGAGTAAACAAACGGAAAAAATGTAAACTGTTAATATCTTCATACGGTTACAGGGTTGAGAGGGTGCGGGCTGACGAAAAAGTCTGGAGCTGAAAACGGTGAACTCGGAACCTGAAAATAAGTGAATCATATCGCGGAAAAAATAATTACGAACCCCCTCCAAAATGTCTGTCCGGCTACGGGTTGTGATATGTACACGAAAATGAAGAAAAAAAGGGTTAGAGAGAAAAATGAAATACTCTTAAAAAATGAAAAAAAAACTCGATCGTAAAGTGGAGCAGATAGAAAATAGTAAAAGTTAACGGCTGATGGTACCGTAATTTGGAGTGGTACAGAGAAAGAAAAAAACCAAATAAAGGCCAAAAATGAAGAAGGGAAGGGTTGGAAGGGAGGGGTTGGAAGGGAGGGGTTGGAAGAGAGGGGTTGGAAGAGAGGGGTTGGAAGGGAGGGGTTGAAAGGGAAGGGTTGGAAGGGAGGGGTTGGAAGGGACGGGTTGGAAGAGAGGGGTTGGAAGGGAGGGGTTGGAAGAGAGGGGTTGGAAGGAGGGTTGTAAGGGAAGGGTTGGAAGGAAGGGGTTGGAAAGGAGGGGTTGGAAGGAGGGCTGAAAGGAAGGGTTGGAAGGAGGGGTTGGAAGGAAGGGTTGGAAGGAGGGGTTGGAAGGAGGGTTGGAAGGAGGGTTGGAAGGAAGGGTTGGAAGGAGGGGTTGGAAGGAGGGTTGGAAGGGAGGGGTTGAAAGGGAAGGGTTGAAAGGGAGGGGATGGAAGGAGGTTGGAAGGAAGGGTTGGAAGGAGGGTTGAAGAGAGGGTTGGAAGGGAGGGGTTGGAAGGGAAGGTTGGAAGGAAGGGTTGGAAGGAGGGGTTGGAAGAGAGGGTTGGAAGGGAGGGGTTGGAAGGGAATGGTTGGAAGGGAGGGGTTGGAAGGGAGGGGTTGGAAGGGAGGGGTTGGAAGGGAGGGGTTGGAAGGGAGGGGTTGAAGGAGGGGTTGAAAGGAGGGGTTGGAAGGAGGGGTTGGAAGGAGGGGTTGGAAGAGGGTTGGAAGGAGGGGTTGGAAGGAAGGGTTGGAAGGAAGGGTTGGAAGGAGGGTTGGAAGGAGGGTTGGAAGGAAGGGTTGGAAGAGGGGTTGGAAGGGAGGGGTTGAAAGGGACGGGTTGGAAGAGAGGCGTTGGAAGGGAAGGGTTGGAAGGGAGGGGTTGAAAGGGAGGGGTTGGAAGGGAAGGGTTGGAAGGGAGGGGTTGGAAGGGAAGGGTTGGAATGGAGGGGTTGGAAGAGAGGCGTTGGAAGGGAAGGGTTGAAAGGGAGGGGTTGAAAGGGAGGGGTTTGAAGGGAAGGGTTGGAAGGGAGGGTTGGAAGAGGGGTTGGAAGGAGGGGTTGGAAGGAAGGGTTGGAAGGAGGGGTTGAAAGGAGGGGTTGGAAGGAAGGGTTGGAAGGAGGGTTGGAAGGGAAGGGTGGAGAGGGGTTAAAAAGGAGGGGTTAAAGGAAGGGAAGGGTTGGAAGGAGGGGTTGAAAGGAAGGGTTGAAAGGAGGGTTGGAAGGGAGGGGTTGGAAGAGAGGGGTTGGAAGGGAGGGGTTGAAAGGGAGGGGTTGGAAGGAAAGGGTTGGAAGGGAGGAGTTGGAAGGGAGGGGTTGGAAGGGAGGGGTTGAAAGGGAAGGGTTGAAAGGGAGGGGCTGGAAGGGAGGGGTTGAAAGGGAAGGGTTGGAATGGAGGGGTTGTAAGGGATGGGTTGGAAGGGAAGGGTTGGAAGAGAGGGTTGGAAGGAGGGGTTGGAAGGAAGGGTGGAAGGAGGGGTTGAAAGGGAGGGGTTGGAAGGGAGGGGTTGGAAGGGAGGGGTTGGAAGAGAGGGGTTGGAAGGGAGGGGTTGGAAGGGAAGGGTTGGAAGGGAGGGGTTGGAAGAGAGGGGTTGGAAGGGACGGGTTGGAAGGGAGGGGTTGAAAGGGAGGGGTTGGAAGGGATGGGTTGGAAGGGAGGGGTTGGAAGAGAGGGGTTGGAAGGGAAGGGTTGGAAGGGAGGGGTTGAAAGGGAGGGGTTGGAAGGGAAGGGTTCGAAGGGAGGTGTTGTAATAGAGGGGTTGGAAGTGAAGGGTAGGAAGGAAAGGGTTGGAAGGGAAGGGTTGGAAGGGTGGGGTTGGAAGAGAGGGGTTGGAAGGGAGGGGTTGGAAGGGAAGGGTTGGAAGGAAGGGGTTGGAAAGGAGGGGTGGAAAGAGAGGGGTGGACAGAGAGGGGGCGGAGAGGGGTGGAAGAGCAGAACTGTACGTAAGGTTGGAAGAGCAGTGAAGTGAAAGGGTACAAAAAAAAAATATGAAAAAAATCTCAGTAGTTAGAAGTGGAGAAAAAGTTCATAAAATGGGTCAAAGGAAACTAATGTAGAGGCAGAAACTTGCTGGAGAGTAATGAGGAGGGAGTGGAGGTTAGGGAGGAAAGATGAGGAGAGTTAGAGGGGCTGGGGAAGGGAGGTCAGGGGAGAAGGAAAGAAGTGAGGGGAGGAGAAAAGGACAGAGAGGACTGAGTGCAAAGTATGGTTCAGGTGGGATGGTTAAGGGAAGAAAAGACATGATGAGGTGGAGGTGGAGGTGGTAGTGATTTGTTAGATTTGGGGAGTGGGGAAAGAGGGGAGGAGAGGGGAAGTGAGAGGGGAAGTGAGAGGTTACGAGAGCCAGGGAGAGAGAGGTTCAGTTAACATAGTGAAGGGGAAAAAAAGGGGCAATGAGGTAGGTTAGAGGGTGGTGATAGGTGATTGGTGAGGGCTGGAGAGGGGAATAGATGGGAAAAGAGGGGAAGTGAGAGGTTACGAGAGCAAGGAAGAAAGAGGTTCAGTTAACATAGTGAAGGGGAAAAAAGGGGTAATGAGGTAGATTAGAGGGTGGCGATAGGTGATTGGTGAGGGCTGGAGAGGGGAATAGAAGGAAGGAGAGGGGAAGTGAGAGGTTATGAGAGCCAGGGAGAGAGAGATTCAGTTAACATAGTGAAAGGGAAAAAAGGGGTAATGAGGTAGATTAGAGGGTGGTGATAGGTGATTGGTGAGGGCTGGAAAGGGGAATAGAAGGAAGGAGAGGGGAAGTGAGAGGTTATGAGAGCCAAGGATAGATTCAGTAGCATGGTGGAGGAAGATGGGTGATGAGGTAGATTAGAAGGTAGTGATACGTGATTTGGAAGGTCTGGAGAGGGAAATAGAAGGGAGCAGAGGGGAAATGAGAAGTTATGAGTGCCAAGGATGAGTTAAGTTACTATGGTGAAGGAAATAAAAGGTACGATTATGTAGATTGGAAGATGATGGGTGATACGCGGTTAAGAAGGGATGGAGAGGGGAAGAGAAGGGGAGGAGAGGGGAAGTGAAATGCTACATGTGCCAATGATAGGTTCAGGTAGCATGGTGATGGGAGGAAGAGGGGTCATGATGTAGATTGGCAGGTGGTGATGGTGACTGGTGAGGGCTGGAGGGGGGAGGAGAGGGTACGAGAGAGATAACGATAGGCAATGAAGGCAACGGACAGATTCAGGCAGCATGGGGAGGAGTTGATGCGAGGGGAGCTGCGTGACAGGTGGGAAAGGGGGTACACTGAAGAGGAGGGGGTGAGGGAGGCTGCGTGGTGGAGAGGGGAAATAAGAGGATACGAATGCTTGTGTAAGAGGAAAAAGGAGGGTAGGCAGGGAAAGTGAAGGGAGACGGGGGCTATTCAAGGGGTGTAGAGAGACGGGTAGATACATGCTTGTTTAAGGGGAAAAGAGACGGTAGGAAGGGGAAATGAAGGGATCCAATAGGCCTGCTGAAGGGATGTGAAGGTGAGTGGTGATATATGCTTTTTAAGAGGGAAAACAGAGACGGTAGGAAGAAGTGAGGGGGAGAAGCGGCCTACTGAAGAGATCATGAGGGACGAGGTGGGATGATAAAAAAAGAGGAGTATATAGAAAGGGAAAGTGAAGGGAGACAAGAGGGCTACTGAAGGGGTGTGGAGGAGACGGAGAGAGAGACAAGTGCCTGAAATAGATGGGACAGATTGGTGATGCGTGCAGGAGACACCGACGGATCCTTAGAACACTCCTTTGAAGCGCCCTCAAGGATTTTTCCGACCCAAGAGAAAACACTCAAATAAAATATGTATGAAAAGGAAGAGTCGATGGTTCCTGATACAAAAGAATGATGTGACTTCCATTGCAATTTAACGTCGCTTTCTTTCTAATACGGGTCAATAAATGGCGCTCTTTATTCTTCAAGGGTTAATGGTGTCTTCGAGTGGTTAATTACGTGATGCGAAAGTTAAATGGTAATTGTCAGTTCTGTTAACATTATTAGTAACTTATTATGTATCTTTTCTATCAAACTTTAATTCCACTTGTATACAGGGCTATTTTCTCTCTCTCTCTCTCTCTCTCTCTCTCTCTCTCTCTCTCTCTCACTCTCTCTCACTCACTCACTCACTCTCTCTCTCTCTCTCTCTCTCTCTCTCTCTCTCTCTCTCTCTCTCTCTCTCTCTCTCTCTCATTCTCACGTACGGTACATGTTTTTTTCCCCTCCACTTTCGTTTCTTCTATTCCACCCTTAGCCAAATGTTCCTTCCCCTTAGCCTTTCCCCGCCGTCCCTGTCTCCACCACTCCTCCGCACAACCCCGCAGGCACCGCTCCACCCCTGACGCCCCACCCTCACCTGCCCCTCGCCTCTCGTTCACAACACAGTAGCCTCCTTCCCTAACCTCAAACCCTAACGAGGGAAAGAGAGGATGGCAGAGCGTGTGGCGCCGGCTTCTCATATCCGCCCTTCCTCTCCTCCTCCCGGTCCCTTTCCTTCCCTTTCCTTTCCTCTGCTTTGGTTTGCTTTCTTCTCTTCTGCTCTCTGGATTTCCCTCTCCTCTTCTTTTCTCTCCTTTTCTTCTCTCCTCTCCTTACTTCCTCTCTCCTCTCTTCTCTGATTTGTTTTCTTTGCTCTTTATTTTCTTTCCCTTCTCTCTCTCTCTCTCTCTCTCTCTCTCTCTCTCTCTCTCTCTCTCTCTCTCTCTCTCTCTCTCTCTCTCTCTCTTGTCTCTGTCCACGTTCGAATTTGACTTTACCAAACGTGGATTTTCCTCTATTTCACCTTTTTTTGTTATTTTTTCCATCTGGTTTGTTGTTTTTCGTTTATTTTTTACTGTACTAGATTGAATATATTTTCCTTTTGTTTTCTACTCATTTACTTTGTTTTGACGTCTTTTTCTTTAAGTGAAAGTAGAGGGCAGAATAAGCGTACGGTGGTGGTGGTGGTGGTTATGGTGGTGGTGGTCATGGTGGGAGGTAGGTTGGTGGTGGTGGTGGTAATGGTGGTAGTGATAATTGTGGTGGTGGTCATGGTGGGAGGTAAGGTGGTGGTGGTGGTGGGTGGTGGTGGTAGTGATAATTGTGGTGGTGGTCATGGTGGTGGCAGTGATAATGGTGGAGGTGGTGGGTGGTGGTGGTGATTAGCGTTGTGATTTTAGAGGCCATTTAAATGTAAAAAAAATGTATCCGGTCCTAGAATATCTCAAATGTGTGTGTGTGTGTGTGTGTGTGTGTGTGTGTGTGTGTGTGTGTGTGTGTGTGTGTGTGTGTACTGAATAGAGCTGGAGCAATTTGTGTCTATCTATTTGTCTGTCTATCTCACTCAACATCACTCACTCTTCTCCCTCCCCCCTCGAACTGTGACGGAGACAAGTGTGTGGACAGGTGAGTCTGATCATGGTGTACCTTGGGCAGGTTAGAGGCACGCCCAGGCACTCACGGTCCTGTTCTGCCAATGCCATCGTCTGCCTTTGTGCCTGTAGATAAGCGAAAAGGGGGGGTGGGGGAGAGAGAGAGAGAGAGAGAGAGAGAGAGAGAGAGAGAGAGAGGGGGCAGCATCTCTCTCTCTCTCTCTCTCTTTGGTCCGCCTGTCCGTCCCAAGAACCTTCTCAAAAGATATTTCTGCTTTGCCTTGCCTCCTCGTCTTCCTTATCTACCTACCTCCTCTCTCTTCCTCCTCCACCTTCCTTCTCTCCGTGTCCTTCCCGGCCACTGGACTACCACGTCTTTTCCACGTATCCCTCACTACCTACCTCTGTCTGTTCCTTTCACCGCTTTCACCGCCCTTTCCTGCTCCGAAATTGGTTTCCTTAGGTTTTTCTTTCACTGTATTGGTCTTCCACCTCTCCAAATGTACGAACATTTTACACTTTGTTTATATTGACTTTTATTACCTTATATATCTTTCCTAACCCTACAGGGACTTTTGAAGACCTTTGCGCTACTTGAGTAAACTCGTGGTTGTTTGTGTTTTGGCAGTTTTCATGTTTATGGTTGCAGAGAGTGTAGAGAGAAAGCGCTTTGTGAAAACACTTTACTGCTTTCTCCATTCAAACTGCATTCCACCGTTCAAAATTCAAAGCAGAGAGTGTAGAGAGAAGGCGCTTTGTGAAGACATTTTACTGCTTTCTCCATTCAAACTGCATTCCACCATTGAAAGTTCAAAGCACTCACTCCCTTTCTAAGAGATGTTGATTACTGCCAACTCAACAAACATCATCAAAACAGTTTATCGCTTTTGTTGAATTCCACATTTTCACTTCCAAACTTTTGTGGGGGGAACACTTGCCCTAAATTTATTACCGGTGCGCGCACCGATATGCCGGACCGATCCGTGAAAGTGTTCATAAAGATGGGGTAAGGATCGGGGTCTGGCGTACTAATATTGTTGGAACTGATGTCATGGAATGGCTTAGGGAGGGAGACATTATGATAAAGGGCACCATACTCTCTCTCTCTCTCTCTCTCTCTCTCTCAACAACAACAACAACAACAACAACAACAGAAAGGCGATCAGAAGTGGAATTGGACCTTTAACAAACAGCGACGGTGCACTAGTGACTGACAGCCAACACGTTGCAAACCTATTAAATAATTACTTTTCCTCGGTGTTTAATAATAACAGTCCTCCCACCACCACCACCAACACCAGTACTAATGTAAATCCCGAGCATGCATTGTCTAACTTTGAAATAAAACCCGATGAAGTCCTTAAAGCCCTCAAATCACTTAAAACAAATAAAAGTCCTGGACCTGATAAAGTATATCCAACTCTGCTGAAAGAAACAAAGTGCGAAATACTCTCCTCCCTCACAACCGTATTCAATATGTCCTTGCGACAAGGCATTGTCCCTTCAGATTGGAAAAAGGCTAACGTGACACCGATTTTTAAGAAAGGAGACAAAAAAGTACCAGGTAATTACAGGCCCATTAGTCTAACTTCGGTTGTAGGTAAGCTACTTGAGGGCATAATTAGAGACAAAATTGTGATTTACCTTGAAAGACACTCATTAATTGGGGACTCACAACATGGCTTCCGAAACAAAAGATCCTGCCTATCAAATCTATTAACCTTTTATAACGACCTCTTCACTGTTTATGACGTAACCAAATCACTGGACGTAGTCTATCTTGATTTCCAGAAAGCGTTTGATAAAGTCCCGCATCATAAATTACTTTACAAATTAAAGCAAATAGGTATTGACGGTCAGGTAAACCAATGGATCGCGAATTGGTTGAGCAACAGACAACAAAGAGTAGTGATTGACGGATTTAACTCAGAGTGGGCGCCGGTCACTAGTGGCGTCCCTCAGGGCTCGGTTCTTGGCCCAGTGCTCTTCATTATTTACATCAACGACGTGGATGTTGGACCCAATAACCGCATTAGTAAATTTGCAGACGACACAAGATTGGTAACTCGGTTCTCACTGACGAAGACAGGCAAAGCCTCCAAGAGGATTTGCACAAAATTTCAGCTTGGTCGGATAGATGGGAGATGCCCTTTAACGTAGACAAGTGCCAGGTCCTTCAAGTTGGAACGATGAATAAGAAGTTTGATTACGAAATGCGCGGCGTTAAACTCAAAAGCGTTCAATGCGTCAAGGACTTGGGGGTCAAAATAGCGTCAAACCTCAAATTCTCACAGCAATGCATCGATGCAGCAAATAAAGCGAACAGAATGTTGGGCTTCATTAAAAGAAACTTTTTATTTAAGAATAAAGATGTAATACTCCCGCTCTACAACAGTTTAGTCAGACCCCACTTGGAATATGCGGTACAGTTTTGGTCTCCCCACCATGCAAAGGATATTGCTAAATTAGAAGGTGTTCAGCGTCGTGCAACGAAAATTATCCCTTCCTTGCGCAACAAATCCTACGAAGAAAGGCTTTCTACCCTCAACATGTTCTCTCTTGAGAAACGTCGCCTCCGAGGAAAATTGATCGAATGTTTTAAAATACTTAATGGTTTCACGAATGTAGACAGATCAACATTGTTTATGATCGATGACACTTTGCGCACGAGGAACGATGGCGTAAAACTCAGATGTAGACAAGTAAATTCAGACTGCACCAAATTTTTCTTCATCAACGTTGTAGTGCGAGAATGGAATAAGCTCCCACCATCAGTGGTCCAGTGTAACACGATTGACTCCTTCAAAAATAAGCTCGACCGTCACTTCCTTCAACTTAATATCAACTAGAGTAGAAGTGCAACGTTTTGGAGTCTTCTGATTAATGTAAAATCACTTAGGTTTAAGGACAGACCACCAAGTCTGGACCATGGGGTCTGTGTGGTCTGATTTTCTATGTAAATCTATGTAAATCTCTCTCTCTCTCTCTCTCTCTCTCTCTCTCTCTCTCTCTCTCTGTTAGGCAGATAACAAAAAGGCCCCCACGTGGAGAGAGAAAATCTGCCGGCTCTATCGGTGCACTCTGAACAACTTTAGTATTCACGAGTTTGAAAGAAATTCTTGCCGCAAAAGAGTCTGCAAATAAGTGTGCAAGTTGGCGCCTCTCCCTTCAACCCCACCCCCTCCTTCTCCTCCTCCTTCTCCTACTTTCCCCCTTTTCCTCCCCTTCAGTTTTATTGCTATCGTTCCAACTGAGAGAAAACTGAAGTGATATTGATTCTTTTCTCCAGATCCTCAAGCAGTTAACTTTCTCTTTCTCTTCTTCTTTTTATTCTTTTCTCCTTCTATTCCTATTTCTTTTCCTTTTCCTGTCGTTCCCCAAACATTTCCTTTTATCTTTCTTTTCTTCTTTTCATTCTTTTCTCCTTCTATTCCTATTTCTTTTCCTTTTTCTCCAGATCCCCAAACAGTTCCCTTTATCTTTCTCTTCTTCTTTTCATTCTTTTCTCCTTCTATTCCTATTTCTTTTCCTTTTCCTCCCGATCCCCAAACAGTTCCCTTTATCTTTCTCTTCTTCTTTTCATTCTTTTCTCCTTCTATTCCTATTTATTCTCCTTTTTCTCCAGATACCCAAGCAGTTCCCTTAATTTTTTTTCATCCTTTCCTTTTTCTTTTCCATCGTCTTTCTTTTCCATCATCCTAAACATCATCTTTTTCTTCTCTTCTTTGGTGGCTGATACTGTTTTGCTATAAGGATTTCAAAAGACCACATTAAAGAGTTATACGCACTCTTTTCCTCCCGCATCTGCTTATGTCGAACGCTATAAAGTGAGTTTTGACGAACTTACGTTTCAAACAAGATGAAACTCAAAATATGGCAGCGGTCAGGATACATATGCAGGAAAGAGGTCACACTGAGAATTATAAAAACAAAACAAAGCAATATAATGAAAAAACACACACAAAAAAACAAAGGAAACTCGTAAACCAGATGGTGCGAAGGAATTAAGAAGTTTACATGGCGTTAAAATCGAAATTGGAGACTAGAGGCATGAAACGTTAAGGAAAAGTCTGTCCTCATGTTAATGATGATATGATTTCAAACAAGGAGAGGATAAGAAGGAGGGCAAGGAGATGGAGAGACAGGAAGGAGAAGGGTATACGAGGAGGAGTGTGACTGTAAGGTTGGTGTGGTCAGGAAGGCGAAGGGAGCACGAGGAGGAGTGTGGCTGTGAAGTTGGTGTGGTCAGGAAGGCGAAGGGAACACGAGGAGGAGTGTGACTGTGAGGTGTGATGTGGTCAGGGTGGAGAGTAAATGCAGGCGTAGAAAGAGTGTAGCAGTGATGTGGTGGTCGTGAGGGTTTAGCCAAGGGTGAGTGTGGTCGTGAGGGTGTGGTCAAGGGTGAGAGTGTGGTGTGGTGTGGCCCGGAGGCGAATGGCGGTGTGAGAAGTGTGGGTGATATGGTGAGTCGGGGATGTGACACCGATTTCGCTAGCATAATATATCATGGCCCTCCCTTCCTTCCTTCCTTCTCCCTTTCTTCTCTCCCTCCTCCTGCACTTCCGTCCCCGTCCCCTTCCTTCCTCTCTCCCTCTTCTCTTTCCCTATTCTCTCTCACTCCGTATTCTGTCTGTCTCTTTCTGTGTTTTTCTTTCTGTCTCTTTCTGTGTTTTTCTTTCTCTGCGTCTGTCTTTCTCTTTCTTTTTCTCTGTTTCTTCCTCCTCTTTCTCTGTTTCTTCCTCCTCTTTCTCTGTTTCTTCCTCCTCTCTTCTCCTCTCTTCTCCTCTCTTCTCTGCTTCTTCCTCCTTTCTTCTCTTCTCTTCTCTGCTTCTTCCTCCTCTCTCTCTCTCTCTCTCTCTCTCTCTCTCTCTCTCTCTCTCTCTCTCTCTCTCTCTCTCTCTCTCTCTCTCTCTCTCTCTCTCTCTCTCTCTCTCTCTCTCTCTCTCTATCACCTTTCCTCCGCGTGCCAACCCTTGATTTATGCAGCAGAAGGACGCACGTGTGTTTGTCTGGGCGTGACTTGGCCTCCTCTTCCTTAAACTCTTCCTTTCTTCCTCCTTTTCTTCCTTCTTTCTCCCTTCTCAGTTTTCCTTCTTCCTTAGTCTGGTACCATCCACTTTTTCTCCTCTCCCTTCCCTCGCCCTTGTGTTCTCTTCTGATTCTTCTTCTTGTCTTTCCTTTTCTTTATTTCCTTCCTTCCTGTTGCTCTTTTACCCCGCCGCCTTTCTCCTGATTTAACTCCTTCAATTTCTTTCATTCTCCTTTTTTCTCTGTTTCTTACTCCTCTTCCTCGTTCTTCTCCATTCTTTTCCACTTCGATTTCCTTTTCCTCCTCCTCCTCCTCCTTCTCCTCCTTTCCCCGCTTCTCCTCCTTGCCAACGTCCTCTACTGCGTCTTTCTTTTGCCATTTGAAAACATTATAATTATCATGATTTTCCCTCGGTTCCCTTTGGTCCCTTCGAGGAAATCACTCATTGTTCCCCCACGCACTCACTCACTCATTAGCCATAGTTTTCTTCCATCCCTTCCTTTCTTTTCTCGTTAACTGTCACTCATTAGCCTCCTTTTCATTTCCCTCTCTTCTCATCAACTTTTAGTGTATCCATTTTTCCTTCCTTCCATCCTGACTGATTGAAAGGCTCACTTGATTCATTATTTTCTTCATTCAGTCACTCGTTCATTCATTTTTTCATCCTTTGACTAACCCACTCATTCACTCTCTCACTCATTGATTCACTATAACACCCTAACTCAGTCACTCAGGAGCAAGTTATCCAGTACATTAGAGAAACAGCTTTGCACACTTCCACTCCACAAAGGTTGGGAGCGCCAAGAAAATGATGAAATTGGTTTTGTTTCCAGACGAATTCTAAAGAAGAGTCCCTGAATGCGGGAGACACTCATTTTAAGAAGAGAGAGAGAGAGAGAGAGAGAGAGAGAGAGAGAGAGAGAGAGAGAGAGAGAGAGAGAGAGAGAGAGAGAGAGAGAGAGAGAGAGAGAGAGAGAGAGAGGAAGAGAGAGAGAGAGAGAGAGAGAGAGAGAGAGAGAGAGAGAGAGAGAGAGAGAGAGAGAGACAGAGAGAGAGAGAGAGAGAGAGAGAGAGAGAGAGAGAGAGAGAGAGAGAGAGAGAGAGAGAGAGAGAGAGAGAGAGAGAGAGAGAGAGAGAGAGAGAGAGAGAGAGAGAGAGAGAGAGAGAGAGAGAGAGAGAGAGAGAGAGAGAGAGAGAGAGAGAGATGGAGGAACGCAG
The DNA here is from genome assembly GCF_024679095.1 of Eriocheir sinensis. Classification (NCBI taxonomy): domain Eukaryota; kingdom Metazoa; phylum Arthropoda; class Malacostraca; order Decapoda; family Varunidae; genus Eriocheir; species Eriocheir sinensis. The sequence continues at coordinate 16,007,169 of NC_066509.1, forward strand.
CTTGATTAGTTAAAGCGTAGCGAAATTGGCGCTGGAGGGCTAAGAAAAGTGTTGCAGAATAGTAAAAACGGCAAGATGGGACGATACATCAACTGTAATAATGAACTGAAGGAGAAGTTGCTGGAGGAACGAAGCTTGATTAGTATAAATGAAGCGAAATGGGCGTTACGAAGATACGAAGTTATGAAGTCCAGTATATTAAAAAAAGAAACGTGAATGAGTAACAGATTCACGCTTTCAAACACTTTTTTTTGTATAAGTAAGCAAGCAAGATAAACAAGCTCAATTGGTTAAAGAAGTTGAGTTGACTATTATCTTCAGCACATTCTTAATACAAGGAAGCGAAGCGAAAAAATTATAGGAAAGGCAAACATCAAATCAGCGGTCAAAGAAGTTATTACCTTTAGCACATTTATGATACGACGAAGCGAAGATTATAAGAAAAAAAAAATCGACATATGGAAAAAGGAATCTGAGCTCACTATTATTTTATTCCTTCCTCTCCCGTCTAAATCCCTCGCCTAAAAGCAGAGTAATTGTCGATGTCTGCGGAGAAGCACCGTTGTAGCAGTGTTGATATTCTTTGCCTCTTCGTTCGAGTTTCCGGATAATAACTGGTCACGCTTCCTTTGTTGTTGTTGTTTTGTTTTATGATTCGTTCGCCGTCACTGTACTTGGTTTGTCATTTCCCGCATCCATAATAAGTTTTGTTTGGAAGTTCTTTTTCTCTTCGTTTGAGCTTCCGGATAATAACTGGTCACGCTTCCTTTGTTGTTGTTGTTTTGTTTTATGATTCGTTCGCCGTCACTGTACTTGGTTTGTCATTTCCCGCATCCGTAATAAGCTTTGTTTCGAGGTTCTTTTTCTCTTCGTTTGAGCTTCCGAATAATAACTGGTCACGCTTCCTTCATCGTTGTTGTTTTGTTTTGTGATTCGTTCGCCATCGCTGTACTTCGTTTGTCATTTTCCACATCCGTAGTAAGCTTTGTTTCGAGATTCTTTTACTCTTCGTTTGAGTTTCAGAGTTTTTATCGCTCCGCTTTTGTTGATATTGTTGTCCTGCGTTTCTAGTTCGCTGTCAGTTTTCTTGGTGTCTCTCGTTTCACAGCTGTAATGAGGTTTGTTTCTTCATTCGTACAAGATTCTTTGCTTCTTCACTTTGAGTCAAAATACCTGGCCACATCTCTTCAGTTGTTGTCATTGTCCTGCTTTACTGATTCGCCGTCATTTTCCTTGATTTACTTTTTTCACAGCTGTAATAACGTTTGTGTCTTCATTCATACTAGATTCTTTGCCTCTTCACTTTTGCTCAAAATAACTGGCCACATCTCTTCTGTTATTATTAATGTCCTGCTTCCCTGGTTCACTTTCATTGTCCTTGGTTTCTCTCTTCCAACGGCTGTAACAAGGACTGCTTCTTCACTTCTATGTTCTGTCTGCCCGCTAGTAGTAGGATTCTCGAGTGGACGGCCCCTGAGCTCCTTGATTCCCCTCCCGCCGGTGCTGCGTCAGGCAAGAGGTGGACAGGCCGAGTCTTATCCCACACTCTTGAACTTTTTGTCCACGACCTCATGTCAGCCAGACTCGGAAGGTGGTTTAGTGGCGGCCTGCTGACGTCATACAAGCGAGAGGGCAAGGGGGGTGGGGGGAGAATGAAGCCGCGGGAGACATGGGAAGATGGGGGGATGGGAGACACGGTAAAGCCAGGGGGGAGGCAGGAGAGGGTTAGGAGCAGGTGAAGAAGTGTGTAAGGTAGGGAAGGAAGAGGAAGACGGAAGGAGAAACAAGGAACTGAGAACGAGGGGGAGTGAGCTAGGAGGCAGTGGTGGAGTATCAGGGACGTGTGGCAAGAAGGGGAAGCTGGGGTAGGGGGACGGATGTGGAGGAAAGCGGGTATAGAGAAAAGGCATAGTATACGGTATAGTGGGCTTGGGGTTGCAAGGGACAGTAGGAGGGACGAGAACCAGGAAGAGAGAGTTACGAAGACGAGGCAGGGAAACAGGTAAAGAACAAGTAGGGAAGAGGGCACAAACAGACAGGGAAACAGGTATAGAACAAGTAGGGAAGAGGGCACAAACAGACAGGGAAACAGGTAAAGAACAAGTAGGGAAGAGGGCACGAACGGACAGGGTGGTGGGTCGAGGGTAGGGTGCATATGGTGTATAGGCAGAAAGCGAGGTGGGATGGGGGACAAGATAGGGAGAAGGGGTGATTTCGGGTCAGTCAGAGGGCAGGGTTGGGCGGCTGGGATGTTGTTGGG
>NC_066509.1:16014428-16021488 GCF_024679095.1 Eriocheir sinensis
ATACAAATAATATATAATAGTTTACCCAGACTTCATTCGGAATATGCAGTGCAGTTTTAGTCTATGCGAAGGACACTAAATTAGATGTCCAACGTAGGGCAACAAAAGATATACCTTTACGATGAAAAGCTCTTGAAAAAGGCCGAGAGAAATTGATGGAATGTTTAAAAATATTCAATGGATTTACGAATGTGGAAAAATCGAGGTTGTTTATGATCAATGACACGTCGTCAGCGATAAATAGTGACACAAAAAAAAAAAATGTAAAGAAATAAATTCTGATTGCTCCAAATCTGTCTTCACCAACGTTGTAATACGAGTAGGGAATATACCACCTTCACTGGCTCAGTGTAACACTAATGATTTATTTAAAAACAAACTAGACCGCCATTTCCTCCACCTAAATATTCGCTAGGGAATACTCGTAAATGCAAAGTCTTTGTGGCCATTTGATTAGATGTAGTTTGACTTAGTTAAGAACAGATCACCGAGTCTGGATCAAGAGTTGTGTGTGGTCTGAATATCTATGCAAATTTAAGTAAACCAGTCCACTCCCCCCTCAGTTTCCCCTCCTTTCCACCTTCAGTCCTCCTTTTAAGCTATTCTGCCCTTAAACCCCTTAACCTCATTCTGCAGGTCCTCTTGGCGGGCAACGAACCGACAGACTCTTTCCTTTGATATAACGAGGTTGCAATGCTTTCATAGCTAAGTATTACGAACGATTCTTTTTCCTGATCTATTAATCTTCATATACAGGGGATTTGTTTATACTGTTTACAAGTGTTTTTTTTACGTATTTTCTGTGGTGATGTATATGTTAGATTTTTTTATAGCAGAAGCGCCAGCCAAGGGGGGAAAACTTAGCATCAACCCCCCCACACACACCAAAAGAAGAAGAAAAAAGAAGAAAGTTTTGCCATGTGTTTAGTGATCCACCTATCAGCCTGAGAGGCGACGGTTCGAGCCCCGCTCAGGCCGGATTCTTTCCGTTGACTAGGAGTGGTTACTGTCCCCCCTCTGTCCCCTCTTGAGCAAGGGGGATGGTGTGTGTGGTGTGTGAGGTCCTGGCAGTGCCCATAGATAGACTAAAAGAGCACTTGCTCATGTCGGGAGGGTACCTGCTGGCGATTGCGAGTCCAACTCGTGATCAGGCAGTGGTGGTGAGTTACACACACACACACACACACACACACACCCCTCCCCATACCCACCAAAAGTCGCACTCGACACTACACTCCACCTCCCAACCCTCCACACCTCGTCTATTCGCAGTATTGTATTTCTTCATATTTCGTATTTGTAATTTGTATATTTTCAACCTAAAGGCTGCCAAGCAATGAAGAAAACCATTTACTATTATTATTATTATTATTATTATTATTATTATTATTATTAGACAGCAAGAGGTCAGCAGAAATTTGCAAGACATTGCCTGTGAACCTAACCCTATTTAACCTCACTCTCCATGAATTTATGTAATCTGCTTTCTAATGTGAGTATCGCACTCACACTCACAACATGACTGGCAAGTCTCTTCGTAAGCCAATTCTCGCCCAAGTCCTTGTTGAATCTGAATTTATCCAGTTCAAACCGATTACTACGTGTCCTACCCGGTTCTCTTACCATCAGAACCTCATTATTACCACCCTTATTAAAGCTCTTCATCCATTCATAAACTTCGATCAAGTCTCCTCGCACCCTTTGCCTTTCTAGAGAATTCAAGATTCTAAGTCTTTCCTCAAATGGCAAGTTTCTTAACCCGTGAATCATCTTAGTCATCTTCCTCTGTGCCGATTCAAACTTTTTGATATCCATTCTATTGTAAGGTGACTAGAACAGAACCGCACATTTGCGATGAGGTCTAAATGCTAAATAAAACTTGAGGATGACCAGCGTTTCTATTACTCTCCTTGAAACGAGAACCAGTACTCTATTAGCACGATTTCTGACCAGAGGCTTCTTTTACTCGTCAACTTATTCCTCCGTTCGTCGTCCCCGAGTCAGTACTTAAGAAATGCCATAAAAAGAGAGACTTGGGGTATGTTGAACTTATTCCAACACCCAATTAAGCAACAGAAGTGTGGCATCCCTGTTTTCACACACGCAAAAAACAACAACAACAAAAAAACAAGCATGCATGAGCCAGAGACAACACGTCCTCCCCCGTCGACGTTTGCTCGATGTGATCACAGCAATCCGTCGGGTTTGTTTTGGTTTCACGACTCCCATGAAGCACAGCGGCGTGACGCCGATCGAAATTATTAAGTGGGATTGGCAGTGCTTCCTTTGCGCTCGTCAACATCTCATTCAGCTGCCCCATTCACCCTGCTGCTGCTGCTATAGGCCGTCAAGCGATGTCAGATGAATGGGCCATTATGTCAGGTGGTTGGGATTCATGTCAGGGTGGCACACAGGGGCGTCAGTTGGGTTGTCGAGAGCGTAGGGTGGCAGGCAGGGCGACACGTGGTGGCGATTTTTGTAGCCGACGGGTTGCAACGTGCCAAACCACGTGCGCTGTTGCCATATTGAACATCACTCGTTTAGCTAGCGTCCAGTAATCGATCAGGTGAACGATTCGCCCGGCAGCTATCGTACAACTGCTGTGCAGCTATCGGGCAGGTGTAGCAACGGCGAAAATTTAAATATTGTGCTCGATCACTGAACGAGAGCTGTGCGACCTCAAACAAAAGCTGAAGGAATGCTGCATCAGAGCCGGACGGTCAGTGAGATTGATGCACGATGTCTACAGCACTCCTGCCCGACCTTTGCCACGGTCACCGGCCACATCAAGGACTGCATGGAAAATAAGCGCTCTGCTTATTTTTCGTCCACCTTGCCGACTCATCGGCCAGCTCTCGTTGTTTACGGATTTCCCCAACGATAACTAGACCGATGGACAACGATTATGAACTCAAACGTAAGTTGTGCAAGTGTCGCGTTCAAGATCGTGTATGAGTGAAATAATAAGTTATCATGCGTTTGACAGGCCTTCGTGCCTCTGGCAGGCTATCACATGTCTGGCAGAAGTTATCGTACGAGCACTATAAAGTTGATTGCGGCGGTTGAGAGTGACGTGTTGGAGGGGCAAGGAATCTCTGTTCTGATGGCGGCGGTGATGGTTATTATGGCGCTGGGGAGTGTTAATGGAGAGAGAGAGAGAGAATGCTATTATGAAAGGGGTTCTTGATGAAATAAAAAAAATAATATGATGGTGAGAGCTGAACGGGAAAAAAAATATTCACGTCTCGCTGTCACTGTCTACCACCCTTTCTTACACCGGCAAAACAAAACGAAATAAATGCTCTCATTGTGATTTATATGACAATGAGGAGGATAGGAGTTGTGATAAATCAAATAAAAATCATAATAACTCCCTGCCACGAGATACTACCCGATGTTAAGGTGACAAAAACGTGATAAGAAGACAAAAAGAAACAGAGGAACTGGAACGGGAACTCTGATATGTGTGGTTTGTGGCACTGACCAGCGGCGTTGAGGATGAAAAGTGGGCACCAGGCGACGGGGGAAGAGGCGGTGGTGGTGGTCGCTGTGGTGGTGGGGACGGCAGCCTCGACTCGGTGTGAAGGTATGTGAAGGTGTTTATGGCAGGGAAAAACGAGACACACTTGTATGAAGGAAAGGACGGCGAGCAGCAGGACAGTCAACAAGGTGGGTCACTAAATCCCCGTTCACGCTGTGCCGACTCTGGGCCACGACAACCCAGCAACTCCGGGAACACGAGGTCTTGGGTATGAAATTTTGACATGAAAGGGTCACACATAGTTCTTCCGACCATGTGCGACCCTTCCACATCAACATTTCACACCCAAGACCTCGTATACCCCGAGTCGCTGGGTTGTCGTGGCCCAGAGTCGGCACAGTGTGAACGGGACTTAAGGGAGGAGCGGGGTGTTTAATTAAAGACTTACATTGTTATACAGGATGAAATACTTGAAACAAACACAAGATCTTGAAAATATCTACATGGACAAAATTAAGGAAACAATGCTAGTGAGGATAATGAATATGAGACGAGGAGGAGGCGGCGGCGGAGAAGGATGGGGGGTGAAGAGGTGGAGGAGGAGTAAGAGGAGGAAAGGAGGAAAAAAAGAAAAAAAGAATACATCGCCACTTTGTCGCATGAATCAGACGAGAAGTGAGTCAAAGGAAAGTGTATGTGTGTGTGTGTGTGTGTGTGTGTGTGTGTGTGTGTGTGTGTGTGTGTGTGTGTGTGTGTGTGTGTGTGTAAATGATGACCCCCATTCCAGCGATATCGAAGAACGTTTCCAGAGATGATGTGGCGGACGAGAAGCTGGTGGCGGGGGTGATGGCGTTGTTGTTGCTGTTAGTGGTGGTGGTGCTGTCATGGAGGATATGGCGTTAAGTTGGCTGGTAGTGGTGGTGTTTAGGTAGAAGAAGAAGGGGAAGATAAATGATGTAAGGAAGGGATAGATGGGCGGGAGATTTAGGAAGGAGGTATGGCATGAGACGTGAGGAAGAAAGGGACGAATGTAAGGACAGAAGGTATTAGGGGGAGGTGTGGGAAGGAGGTATGGGGAGGAGGTATGGGAAGGAGGTATAGGAAGGAGGTATGGGAAGGAGGTATAGGAAGGAGGTATGGGAAGGAGAAATAAAGAGGAAGAGAAAGAAGATGACGAATTAAAGGACATAAGGTATTTGGGGGAGGTATGGGAAGGAGGTATCGGAAGGAGGTATGGAAAGGAAACATAAAGAGGAAGATAAAGAAGATGACGAATGTAAGGACGAGAGACATGGGATGGAGGTATAAGAAAGTTGACCGAAAAAATAATAATCTATACAGCGGAACAGGACGGGTGAGGAAGATAGAGGAAAAGTCAGAATCCACACTGAAGCTCTATTGGACATATCGAATGAGTAACGCGATGGATGTGAGGTTGAGTGGGAGTGGGCGAGAGAATGGACGGAAGAGGAAGGCGACTGAGTGAGGGTCTGATGCGGTAGCGACGGGTGTACTTATATAAATTTGAATACATCGAGTGAATGATGCGATAGATGTGAAAACTGAGTGGAAGTTAGAGTTGTGTGGGAGAGTGACGGGCGAGTGAATGAGGGTCTGATGCGGTAACGACGAATGGTGAAGACAGAATTTGTATTTGTATATTTCTGAATGTATCAAATGAGTGACGCGATGGCGGGCGGGGGCGTAGGTGTAGTGGTGAGGGGGGGTGTGGGGGCGGATGGGTGGTGGTGTATCAGATGACGGACGGGCAGTGAAAGGTGAACGATAGGAATATGTTGGGGAGACTTTGGGGTGAAGCGGGCTAGCACTGTTCACTGATTTAGGCAACAGCGACGCCCTAACAGCTTAAAGAAGAAGGACCGAAGTCTCGCCGCCACGGAGTGCATCAAATACATCAAGCGTGAGGCTGCCAGAAAAATAAGGTGTCATGCATTTTGTAGTGGACATAAGCGTGTTGTGAATAATAAACGTATTCCATAATCGGCACAAGTAATAATTAATAAAGGCTTGATGGATTTAAAAACGAAAGCGGCTCCAGAAAATAATATTGAATAAAACATGATACAATAATGGTGTAGACCTAAACAGAGAAAAAGCGACGAGGAAACCTGATGGAATAACAACTGTGCGACTGTCAAAAAAAAACTATAATTAGAACAAAGGAACGCCATGAACGGACGGGTGGGGAGCGAAATGAACGGAGAAGTAATAACGAAAACCAGCAAATGACGAGAAATGGAAACGAAATGGAATGTAAACCTTCGGGCGGATGGAGGAAACAAATCTGAGTAAAAAAAAACAAAATGAATATACAACAACATGGACGGGAGCTGCGTGAGTCTAAAAGAAAAATTGCGGTGAAAGTTTACACACACAAGAAAAAAGGAAACGACATAGAATACAAACTTTCAAAAGACTGTACGAAACAAAGAATAAAATGAAAAAAAAAAAAGTCAGATATTTGAAATCCATTAGAATAAGAATAGTGAAACTTGCGCCTTGGAAGACACAAAGGCAACAGCTGAAAAATATAATAAAAAAAAAAAAATCCTCAAAGCAAACAACTTGAACGGCACTTGAGTGATATTAACGAAAAATATGTAAAAAGAAAAAAAAAACGATTTAAGCCAAATGATGGATAATGAACTTTCGTACGAACGCAGAAAACGAAAAATAAAACAAAAGAAAATACATATGCAACATCATGGACGAAAGCGGATTTGAATGGAAAGAAAGAAATGGAGGAAAGCTTAGAAAAAGGAATTCACACACAAAGAAATATGACGCAGAAAACAAAATCAGATAAGAAAAATGGTAACAACATGAATGGAAGTTGAGGGAAATTAAAGTACAAAGTAGCGAAAGGAATTGCTCACGGAAAGACATAAGGAAAGGTGATGGAATAGACGCATTTAGAGAGGCATGGTAATGCAACGGAATGTAAACCGTCAAGCGACAGCGTAAAACAACGTAAAATATAAAGCACAAATGAAGGCAAATTAAACCAACAGAAAATATAATACAGCGAAGACTTACACAACGGAAGAGCCACAGGAAAACAATTGCGAACGGAAGGAGAGATGAAAGGGGAGAGGGCGGGAGGGAGGGATGAGGGGGGGGCTAACTCGAAATCGATGAGACACTGTCAGTCGCACGCTCAAATCGACCACTCCTGTCCTGCCTTTTTCGGTGTTCCTGTCGTGTCTTCGTCCCCTTAACAGCAGCATCACGAGAGCTACTGAGGGGCATGGGAGGGAGAGGGCAGGGGAGGGGGATTAGGGGATCGGGGGAATGGGATGTGAGGAAGGGGAGGGGGGATAGGGGATGGGGGACTGGAAGAGGGGCAGGGGATGGGGGCAGAGGAAGGGGTCGCAGGTCGTCGGTGGGTGTCTGTTCCTGACATGTGGCGGACACGTGACAGACATGAATTAAGGCCCTTGATGGGAGCCCCGCGGTGTGTAGCTCCTGAGTCAGTCGCATCCTTTGTCTACTCTCTCAAACAAGGCGATTCAGGTTTTAATCCCACTGCGTTCCAATCACACTCCATCTGAAAGGACA
>NC_066509.1:16021588-16059088 GCF_024679095.1 Eriocheir sinensis
AGAGGAATAGAACCATTCCTTAATACCTTAAGATACGACATATGTGAGAGGAGGGGAGGACCTTATCACCATGCATATCCTGGATCATCCGAGGAGTGTAGGCTGAGAGGGGCTGCAGATTAAGGCGCCACGGATGACCTGCCCACGCGTCTTGAGTCTGTGTGGCGCCCTGCATTGTGTCGGAGTAGCCAGGATAGCCATCGATCAGCCCATCCATGAGTCATCTTCCTCCTTCGACCTGAGGACACGACAACCTGACCGAGGCTGACTCACTCCCATGACATTCTAGTGTTCTTGAGTGCGTCTCTTAACCCGCCGCAGCAGTGGACCTAATATCGACCCTGTGGAACCCCACTCGTAAAACAGCCCCAGTCGGAATTTTTTTTTTTACAAATGATATGCACTCTGCTTCCTACCAATAAGCCATGCCCTGATCCAATTCAACACTTTCCCATTTACATCGCAAGTAGGTGGTGAGGTACTTTGTCGAACGCTTTACTGTATATAGATATATCATAGTTTTCATGTTTATCTACAGCCTCAATTACATTATTACAAAAAAAAAAGATAAAAATTGGTGACGAATGATCTACCCTTCGTGAACCCATGCTGCGAGTCATGAATTAAGCAATTATATAAAATGTTCATGGCCATTATTGAATCTAACATCTTGCTAAACTAGTTGGACAATAATTGGAAGTATATGACCTGTCCCCTTTTTCTTTAAATCGACGTCACATTAGCTACTTTTCACAGACTAGGCACAAAATCAGAATTCTATTTTATTGTTATTATTATTATTATTATTATTATTATTATTATTATTATTATTATTATTATTATTACCTCCGCCAACGAAGTTGGAGGATGTTATATTTTCGGTCCGGTCAGTATGTTTGTTTGTTTGTTTGTTCGTTAACAGTCTCCTGTGCACAATTTTGGGGATATCTCAACCAATTTTTCAGGGAAGCTTCGTGTCCGTCCAGAATATTACCCATTAAACTTATGATGTCAAAGGTCATAGGTCAAGGTTAAGGTCGCACAAAAACTCAGATTGGCCATAACTTCAGTTTTCATCAGCGTAGAGACTTCAGACTTCGTTCATATTTTAGCTCATGGATAAACGCAGCTTGAATGGCCTTGACCTTGACCTTTGACCTTGATCTCGAGAAGTTCGCCCAAGGTCAAAGTTTCCAAAAAAATATAATTTCATCAAATTTCGATACAAATGCTTCCATATGATGCATATGATCACAGTTGATGCCCATATTAATTTTCAGGACTATGCTATGTGTGCTATGCGTCTAGTTATTACTATTATTATTATTATAATAGACGAATCAGGTAGAAAGGGAGAAGTGCTGATACTAACAGCTGCCTGTTCGGCAGCTCCCGAACACCTGATTGATATCTTAAACATATCGGCTAGTGAACCACTGATTTACATAGATTTACATAGAAAATCAGACCACACAGACCCCATGGTCCAGACTTGGTGGTCTGTCCTAAAACCTAAGATGACCTTGCATTCCAGAGGAAATATTTCGCCAGGATCTATTCATTTTTAACCTATCGTTCTCGTTCTGTATTACCTGCCTGGTGATGATCGCATCCCTCAACTTGTCGCCATCCCGCCCGCAAGCACCTGAACTCTCTCCGGAATGGTCGTTAGATTTTGCTTGTGAAGACTGAGAGGAAGTAGTTGTTGCCTTTTTCTCCTCCTCCTCCTCCTCCTCCTCCTCCTCCTCCTCCTCCTCCTTCTCTTTTTCCTCTTCCTCTTCCTTTCCTCTTCCTCTTCCTCTTACTCCTCCTCCTTCTCCTTCTCCTCCTCCTCCTCTTCCCCTTCCTCCTCCTCCTCTTCCTCTTCTTCCTCCTCCTCCTCCTCTTCTTCCTCCTCCTCCTCCTCCTCTTCCTCTTCCTCTACTTCTTCCTTTTCCTCCTCCTCTTCCTCCTCTTTCTCTTCCTTTGATTGCGGGGAGACCTGATACAAATCTTCAAGTACCTGAAGAAATTCAGCAGCGTCGATCACTCCAAACTCTTCACGCCACAAACTAACCCAAGAACAAGAAACAACGGTAAAACAATTCAAGAGAAACGATGCAGTGCAGGTACCAGCAGGAGCTATTTCTCGGACAGAGTCGTCAGCCACCGGAACAGCCTTCCTGCAAGAATGGTCAATGCGGAAAGATCAGCTCCTTTAGGAATCGCACTGACTCACTTTTCTGCGTCGAGAGTGAACTAAACGTATCCAAGAGTATACGAACAGAAGTGCTATGATCTTTCCGCAGGTCACTCTAGTGTCTGACGGACTGATTAAAACGCTAAGAGCAGGCAGCCTCGCAATGAGCCAACAGGCTTTTTCCTGTCTGCTCGTCCATGTTTCCCCCTCCTCCTCCTCCTCTTCCTCTTCCTCTTCCTCTTCCTCCTCTTCTTCTTCTTCTTCTTCTTCTTCTTCCACTTTCTGTTCTTTCCCCTCCTCCTCCTCCTCCTCCTCCTCCTGCTCCTCCTGCTTCTCCTCCTCCTCCTCCTCCTCTGGGGACGCGGGTGAAGTATTTTCACCTCAGGGAACTAAACGCCCCTGCCTTGCATAGTCTCAGGTCGCCCTTAGACAAGGTGTAATACCTGATCTGTCTCCCGTGCCAGAGGATCTCTTTATGAGACAATGGCTGGAGTTCCAGGGTCCTAGTTAGCTGGACCGTCCCCTAGTTATTTAGGCCTGCGGTGTAGAGGAGTGTGGCGACCTCTTCACTAAAAAGCCTCCCTGGGACCAGTTGTCGGTGCGAGCTCCCCGTCCTTCCCCTCTAACGACGGTACTCCCATCCCTATTCTGCATAGCAGCTGGTTCTTGTTCTTTTCTCCTGAAAGAGATGTCTTTCGGGTCCTTTTGAGCTTGTACCTCCTGGCTTCTAGGTGGAGTTTCTGAGGGTTTTTCTTATACTCAAAGAATATTTCAGCTTTTGGTCTCTCTGGAAGGGCGTCTGATATTCTCTAGAGTTGGTGGAGAACACCTGGTGACAGGTGCCACTGGCCAGGCCTCGCAAGGGTCGCGGAGTTGTGTTAGACGATTCGATAAGTGAAAACGAATTGCTGGTTCCTCTCCTCCCTTGCCAGCTTTGCTCTGGGTGACTACGCCGGCCCCGTTCTATGGGACAAAACTACGAGGAAAATAGCTGAAAAGTGCCGGGATGTGAAAGTCTTTCTCCTGATCAAGGCTCAGGACAAGCGATTGGTCTTTTAGACGTTTTCAAGACCCAGTGCGAGTGAACTCCCAGTGTTGGAGGCATCTAACACAGCAGTATTTAATTTCCATGCACATCTTTTATCCAATTCAATATATGTTCACACCTTAAGTTATTTCGAGAGCGCTTTTTGATATTTGCCCAAATTGTAAACCTGCATCAATTTCTTACAATGCCTTCGACACTCCGTAAGTGTGACGTCTGTTCCGGACGATTTGCAGCTCAGTACTATCAGTTGAGTAGAACTTGTCGCCTCTGTATTCAAAGATTAATACTTACGCAGGATGTGATCGAGCTGAAAAACAAACACCATGATCTTGAAAAGAAGTTTGAAGCCCTTCAGGAGTTTGTTGCGAGCAATGTGGCAGTGACTCCACCATCGATGGTGGAGAGGCCCTCCACCGAGACTGTGCCCCCTCTAAACGACCCTCCTGCTTCACGGGAGGACGAGTTACCTGCCTCACAGGTTAACTCCCAGCCTGCCTCACAGGCAAACTCCTAGCCTGCCTCACAAGCTAACTCCCAGCCTGCCTTACAGGCTAACTCCCAGCCTGCTTCACAGGCTAACTCCTAGCCGGCCTCACAGGCTAACCCCCAGCCTGCCTCACAGACTAACTCCCAACCTGCTTCACAGGCTAACTCCCAGCCTGCCTCACAGGCTAACTCCCAGCCTGCCTCATAGGGTAACTCCCAGCCTGCCTCAGACTAACTCCCAGCCTGCCTCACAGGCCAACTCCCAGCCTGCCCCACATGACGCTTCTCTTCCTGCATAACAGGATGACGAGTTCCAACCTGTAAGGAATGGAGCCAAACCGAAGCAGGCAACGAAACACTTACTGACCCCCACTACCTTTAATAGGTTCCAGGTGCTGACAGACACCATGGAGGATGAGTTTGAGACTCCATGGTGCGTGGCCAGCTGGTTGAGTTCTGTGGTCGTTCATCAAACGGCCGCAGAAAACATTACTGTTATCCAGGCGCCAGACTGGACGACATCACCGCAGCGTGCGATGATGTCACGAGTAATGCCGACCGAAACACCCTCTCTGTCATTCACGGGGGCACAAATGACGTAAGGACAACCCGTTCTGAGGAACTGCTTGAAAAATACCGCCTCATGATTAAGAAGTATAAACGAAATACGGATGCCAGTAACATCATAATCTCAAGAATCCTCCCGAGGGTCGTTGCCGAACCTAACTTTTACAGTAAGGCCTTCAGCACGAACAACAGACTTCAGTCCCTTTGCTCACAAGAAAACGTCCAATTTGTTAACTTGTGGAACAATTTTTACTACGATTCGGACTTGTTCCTTGCCGATGGCATCCACTTAAACCCCGTTAGAGCTGCCCGTTTCGGAAGGCTGCTCTGTGACCAAGTGCCTCTTCGAAAGCCAGAAATCGCCAATGTGAGAACACCAGCAGCTCCCCCGTGAGGGAGCACTCAACCCGCGCAACCCCCGACTCGAATCACATTAAAGCTTGCTATATAAACGCTCGCTGTACACGTAACAAATTTGAAGACTTAGAAGCACTCGCAGCTACAAATCATAATCACATCATCAGAGTCAAAAAATCAAGTCTCTTAAAATAGTTGTTTGACTAATCTATAGACCGCCAGGGCAGGCTCGTGATATCGACCACGCGTTAAGTGAATTACTATTAGAAACAAGTAGCAGTTCCGAGGCAGTAATTATGGGGGACTTTAACTTGCCAGTGAAAAGATGGGGCGAACCGATGAACTCGCATACAGGGCTCGACCTGTACACAAATTTATTAGAAAGTGATTTACATCAACATGTTCAAAAACCGACTCGGGAAAATAATATACTTGACCTTATCTTTTCAACGACAACTGATCTAGTTAACGAAGTAAATGTTGGTCCAGTTTTTAGTCCTAGCGATCACCGAATAATCACATTCAGTAGCACGATGAAAGAAAGTAAAGAAACTGCTAGTAAAGAAAAAGTGCCAGATTATCAGAGAGCGAATTTCGTAAAACTCCGATCAGTTTTAAATAATTCTGACTGGACTGTAATTTCTATGGAAACAAATACTGATAAATCATGGGAGACCTTCATCACAATATTGAACAATGCCATAAGCATATGCGTACCAGACAGACGTTCAACTTTTAAGAAGAAATCCAAATGGTGGAATAACGAAATTAAAAATAGCCTCTCTCTTAAAAACACGTATGCAGTAGGTACATATCAACCCAGAATGAGGCTGAGAAACTAGAGTTGGACAGAATTCGCCGCGAAACCAAGAAATTAATAAAACGAAGCAAGAAACATCTTGAGGAATATATTGCGGAAATAAGTAAATCTAATCCTAAAGAATTTTTGAGCTATGTAAATAATAAAAAAAGTCACTCACTTGTAGTATCGGACCGCTTGCCAATGATAATAGTAACCACACGAACGATGAAAATGAAATGGCTACAATCCTAAATAACTTTTTCGCATCCGTATTTACCGACGAAGATTGTTTATCACCTCAACTGCCGGAGGTTAGAAGGACCGAAAAGATGTTAAGTGGCGTGCTTATCGTAGAAAGTGTCAGTTTACGCATAACTGAAAACATTAAAGTAAGCAAAGCTTCTGGTCCAGACAAAATTACCCCTAGAATATCAAAAGAAATCAAACATCAAATTTGTAAACCGCTCTCTATCTAATTCAATAAATATTTAACAGCTGGAAATTTTCCATCGGATTGGAAACTAGCAAATGTCACACCAATTTTCAAAAAGGGGGACAAGCCTCATACAGGAAACTATCGACCAATCAGTCTGACATCGTTTGTTTGTAAGTTAATGGAGACTGTCATTCGCGACAATATGGTGAAATTCTTCGAAGAAAATGATATAATAAATAATTCGCAACATGGTTTCCGTAGGAAACGTTCGTGTTTAACTAACTTACTTGATTTTTTTCATTATATTTTTGAGGTGTTCGATGAAAGCAGATCAGTAGATATCATATATCTGGATTTTCAAAAGGCATTTGATAAGGTCCCCCACCAACGATTACTCAGTAAACTATTGGCACACGGTACCTCAGGTAACATTCACAATTGGCGTGTGGACTGGCTCTCTGAGCGGAAACTGAGAGTAGTTCTAAACGGTGTTTCATCTAACTGGCTCGATGTCAGAAGCGGCGTATCTCATGGATCAGTGCTTGGTCCCATGTTTTTCTTAATTTATGTTATGATATCGATGATGGGCTCACTTCCAAAATATTAAAATTTGCTGATGACACAAAAATCGCTAGTAAGGTAACTACCACACTCCACGAAGAAGTATTACAATCAGATCTAGATCTACTTGCACGTTTGGCCGATCAGTGTCAAATTAAATTTTACGTTGACAAATGTAAAGTGTTACACATCGGAAACAATAACAATCGCGTTCAGTACATAATAAATGGCCAAAAACTTTCTGCAGTAAGTAAAGGATCTTGGAATCACTAAATCAAGCGATTTAAAACCCAGTCAGCATTGTTTAGAGGTAGTTAAGACCGCAAACAAACTGATTTCATTGGACGAGTCTTTATTAATAAATCGGAAAAAGTAATATTAAAATCTAGAGTACTGTGTACAGTTTTGGTCTCCCTATTACAGAAAAGACGTAGAAAAGTTAGAACGGGTTCAACGGAGAGTAACAAAAATGATTCCTAGGTTGAGAAATTTATCTTATGAGCAAAGTAAATTAATTCAGCCTATCAAAACGAAGAATCAATCAATCTAATAGAAGTGTTTAAAATGTTTAAAGGATTCAGTGATATTAATGCGGAAGATTACAATTGATCGATCGAACAGAACAAGAAGAAATAACAATTTCAAGATAAGTTGTAAAAGATTTTCGTCGCACGAATCCAAACACTTCTTCTTCAATCGAGTCGTTAATGTTTGGAATTCTCTACCATGTGATGTCGTTGATAGTATAACAGTTACGGCCCTCAAGAATAGATTAAACAAGTATTTTGAATCCAACAAGCAAATAAGATATTACTCATTGTCGTAATAACGTTAAGTTCTTTCAAATACTGGTGTCCTTGTCCGTTTTTCTCGCCCGGTTAGTGGTAGCAGTAATGGTAGTTCTTTCCTCTTTCCTTCATAATTTCCTTTTTCATGCTGCATGGTTCTTTTTCCTTTCTTGCCAGCTTTGGCTGGAGGGATGGATGGGTGGGGAGGAGCCTTCGCCTTTGCTGTCCTTCATTTTACACCTGTGATTAGATAGTTAGTGTAACTTGTCACAAACAGCCTCGTTAGGACCAGCAGGTCTGCTGTTGTTTGTTTTTCCTTTGTGTACCTTTGTGTTCCTCCTCTTGATGTGTCCTGAAGGATTCACTCGACCACAAAAAGTTCATTAACCTACGAGTGTCGACGAGTTCCGTTTTGAATGTCATTAACTCTTATGACGAGGGAAGGAGACAACTTTTAATGATGTGTTTTAAATTTAAATGATCTCCGCCTTCACCTCCCTCCTTCTCTTCCTCCTCCTCCTCCTCCTCCTCTTCTTCCTGCCCCTCTAACCCCGTTTTTTAGTTATAATGGGGAGTTTAGGGTCAGAGCGAGGCAAACAAAGGCGGAGAAAAGTAGAGTAAATGAGGAGTTGGTTCATTAAGGCTGGGAGGGAATTAGTGACGGATATTCTTAATCACTCGCCCAACGTTGGTAATTATGCATTAATATTGAAGTTGTGAAATTAATGGCGGATTACGACGGATCATGAGACTCCCTGACCAGCCCCTTCCTGCCCCTTACTGTTGCACGGCCTTAACCTACCTCACCCCTTGGCCCTACACACCCCATCTTCAGTGCATCTCGAAAATGTAGCCCCACACGGTCCTCAAACACAAACCTCAACAAATTCAATAACGTAGATGACTTAAAGATATTGGAACTCCAGACTGATCCTAGAAAAAAAAAAAAAAATCAATCTACCACTTCAGGAGAGAAAACTCGGTACAAATATCGGCACTTTTTTTTTGCTCGTAGAGAGGAATTCGCCATTAGAACAACCTTCCTACATGGTTATTTAGTGTGAAAACGATGGAATACTTTAAAAATAGCCTTATTGATTGTTATTTCGTTACACAGGAGGGAGTTTAACAATCCCGTGCGTAGGTACAATGAGTGCCTTGGCTGGTTGTGCAGGTCATTGGCGTGTTGGTGAGGTTGGGAGCATACGCTATTACTGGGAGTGCAGATGAACAGACTTAATCACTCAAGAAGGCAACCTCATTATTATCCAAAAAGGTTGATGTTGCCTGCTCTACCATGCTTCCGCTTCCTCTTCCTCTTCCTCTTCCTCCTCCTCCTCCTCTTTCTCTTCCTCTTCCTCTTCCTCTTTTTCCTCCTCCTCCTCCTCCTCCTCTTCCTCTTCCTCCTCTTCTCCTTCCCTGCTGCTCGTGCCACCCTCCCCTCCTCCTCCTCCTCCTCTTCCCGGATAATCAAGCTGAAAATTAAACCTAACAAACTTTCCACGAATATGATTACTAACTCTAAATCCACCAGCTGGTGATTAATTAGGAGATTAATTTACCCTGTGACAAATTAGACACTTAAAATGTAGATGAAGAAAAGTGACACGGGTGAAGAAGAAATGTTAGCCACTTAGTAATCCCTGTGTTTCTATTGCATTATTATGGAGTCGGTTTTGGAACTTACGCAAACTACTCTTCATTGGTTCCTTCGCCCACCTACCCACTTTTCTTCCCACCTACCCACTTTTCTTCCCACCTACCCACTTTTCTACCCACCTACTCACTTTTCTTCCCACCTACCCACTTTTCTACCCACCTACTCACTTTTCTTCCCACCTACCCACTTTTCTTCCCACCTACCCACTTTTCTTCCCACCTACCCACTTTTCTTCCCACCTACCCACTTTTCTTCCCACCTACCCACTTTTTTTCCCACCTACCCACTTTTTTTCCCACCTACCCACTTTTTTTCCCACCTACCCACTTTTCTTCCCACCTACCCACTTTTTTTCCCACCTACCCACTTTTTTTTCCCACCTACCCACTTTTGTTCCCACCTACACACTTTTCTTCCCACCTAGCCACGTTTCTTCCCTATCTTTTCTTCCCACCTACTCTTTTTCTTCCCACCTACCCACTTTTTTCTTCCCACCTACTCACTTTTCTTCCCACTTCCACCCACTTTTCTTCCCACCTACCCACTTTTCTTCCCACCTACTCACTTTTCTTCCCACCTACCCACTTTTCTTCCCACCTACTCACTTTTCTTCCCACCTACTCACTTTTCTTCCCACCTACTCACTTTTCTTCCCACCTACCCACTTTTCTTCCCACCTACTCACTTTTCTTCCCACCTACTCACTTTTCTTCCCACCTACCCACTTTTCTTCCCACCTACTCACTTTTCTTCCCACCTACTCACTTTTCTTCCCACCTACTCACTTTTCTTCCCACCTATCCACTTTTCTTCCCACCTACCCACTTTTCTTCCCACCTACCCACTTTTCTTCCCACCTACCCACTTTTCTTCCCACCTACTCACTTTTCTTCCCACCTACTCACTTTTCTTCCCACCTACTCACTTTTCTTCCCACCTACTCACTTTTCTTCCCACCTATCCACTTTTCTTCCCACCTACACACTTTTCTTCCCACCTATCCACTATTCTACCCACCTACACACTTTTCTTCCCACTATCCACTTTTTCTTCCCACCTATCCACTTTTCTTCCCACCTACTCACTTTTCTTCCCACCTATCCACTTTTCTTCCCACCTACTCACTTTTCTTCCCACCTATCCACTTTTCTTCCCACCTATCCACTTTTCTTCCCACCTACTCACTTTTCTTCCCACCTATCCACTTTTCTTCCCACCTACTCACTTTTCTTCCCACCTATCCACTTTTCTTCCCACCTACTCACTTTTCTTCCCACCTATCCACTTTTCTTCCCACCTACTCACTTTTCTTCCCACCTACTCACTTTTCTTCCCACCTATCCACTCTTCTTCCCACCTACCCACTTTTCTTCCTGCCTACCCACTTTTCTTTAACCTTCCCGGAGAGATTAGGAGAGTTAAGATTATGTTAGGTTGGGTTAAGGTAGGTTCAGTTAGATTAGAATAGGTCAGCGTCAGTGCGATTCGCTCTACTACTTTTCTGCCGGGATATACACTGACAGTAATTAAATGAGAATGACGTCGTTAATTTATGAGGTATGACCCGCGCGTCACCCACGGCTCAGAGGCGCAGGGAGGTGCCAATCACGCATATACTTCGGAAATATGCGTCCCCTCGTGCGTCCGTCTGGCAAGGCTGCTGCTGTTGTTAAGTGCTGCTGTGGTTATGATTAGGTTTTCATGAGTCCAGATTCTTAACGATCTTTATGTATTGGAGCTGCGGCACTCCACCTCGAGGCACTGGTAGAGTTATTTATATATGTCTCTTACTTTGTCTTGGTCTCCGTCTGTCAGCCTGTCTGTTTGTGTCTGCCTGTCTGTGTATTTGCTTGTTTGTTTGTATAATTGATCATTTGTGTCTGTTAATTTGTTAGTGTTTATCTGTTGATTGTTCGTGTCTGTCAGTCTCTCTCTCTCTCTCTCTCTCTCTCTCTCTCTCTCTCTCTCTCTCTCTCTCTCTCTCTCTCTCTCTCTCTCTCTCTCTCTCTCTCTCTTGCACGCTATCCACTATCCACGCTATCTGCTCCAAAGTGAGTTGTAGATTATAAAAACTCATATTGTCTTCGGGCCCAGTACGTTAACATTACATGGCTCAGAGTGTGTGAAGATGACGAATCCGAAGGTGAAAATGACAGTGCATGGCGATAATTCTCCTCCAAGAACGCTTACGTTTCTTGTGACCTTGTGCTCGCCCTTCCCCGGGAGCGAACACATGCCAGTCCACGCGCTACCCTTCATGAATGTCAAGGTTCTGCTCAGCGCCAATCGTATCCACAGAAGTTTGGAATAAAACACTGATTGCCTTTTCGAGCAGCGCGGGTAATGCTGAAGGAGACTGTGAAGGACGAATCCTGATCATTGTCTTATTATATTTCATTATCTTTACCACTACTACTCCTCCTACTACTACTACTACTACTACTACTACTACTACTACTACTGCTACTACTACAACTACTTTTACTGTTACTACTACAACTACTACTACTACTACTACTACTACTACTACTACTACTATTACAACTACTACTACTACTACTACTACTACTACTACTACTACTACTACTACTACTACTACTACTATTACAACCATTAATATTATCAGTTTCATTATCCATTATTTTAAATTCCAATATTATTATCGTCATCAAAACACGAAATAAGATATACATCCTGGAACTAAATCGATAGTCTGATTCTTTTGTCATTCTTCTTTGCTTTGATGCTGCCACTGGTGTGCTGCTTCGATTGTCGCTGTCATGTTACTAGTATAGCTCCGCCTTCAATAAACTAATTCATTCTTGTAATAACAAATAAATAATGACAGAAAACAATAACAACTTGACGCATAGTACTCGGAGAGTGCACACCTCCGCCAAAGATCGTCCTGAAAATTGGTATGGGCATCAACTGTGATCCTATGCATCATAAGGAAGCATTTGTTTCGAAATTTGATGAAATTCTATTTTCGTGGGGGAAACTTTGACCTTGGGAGAACTTTTCGAGGTCAATGTCAAAGGTCAAGGTCAAATCCATGCAAGGTGCATCATATGGACACATTTCGAAATTTGATTAGATTCTATTTTTTTGGAAAATTTGACCTTGGGCGAACTTTTGGAGGTCAAGGTCAAAGGTCAAGGTCAAGGCCATGCAAGGTGCGTTTTTCCATGAACCAAAATATGAACCAAGTCTGAAGTCTCTACGATGACGAGAGCCGAAGTTATGGCTAATCTGACGTTCTGTGCGACCTTGACCTTGACCTTTGACATAAAAAGTAATGGGTTCTATTCTGGAAGGACACGCATCATATGAAAGCATTTGTTTCGAAATTTGATGAAATTATATTTTTTGAAACTTTGACCTTGGGCGAACTTTTCGAGGTCAAGGTCAAAGGTCAAGGTCAAGGCCATGCAAGGTGCGTCTTTCCATGAGCTAAAATATGAACCAAGTTTGAAGTCTTTACAATGACGAGAACCGAGGTTATGGCCAATTTGACGTTTTCTGTGACCTTGACCTTGACCTTTGACCTTTGACAAAAAAAAATTAATGAGTTCTATTCTGGATGGGCACGAAGCTTCCCTGAAAAATTGGTTGAGATATCCGCAAAAAATGTGCACAGGGGACTGTATGTACACGAACAAACAAACAAACATAAGTAAATATATAAATATATAACCATACTGACCGGACCGAAAATATAACCTCCCAACTTCGTTGGCGGAGGTAATAACAATTATTGATAAGAGAACTATAATAACTGATATTATTGATAATAATAATAACAATTTTAATTATGATTATTATTATCCTCATTGGTAGTAGTAGTAGTAGTAGTAGTAGTAGTAGTAAAAATAGTAGCTTTGGAGTAGTAGCAACAAGAACAGAAGTAGCAGTACGAGCACAACTTGTACCATAAAGAACAACATCAGCAGCACAGCAACAAACATCGCCCTTCTCCTTCCTAACACCTGTCTTGTCGCCTCCTCGTCCCCGTCCTTCAGCACCAGCATTCCGTGACCTTCGCCCCCCCGGCCCCCATGTGACGCCACCTTCCTGAGACACTCATGGGCGTGGCGGGACAGACCAAGACTCCGCTCCGGTGGTATTTGCAGAGCGCAGGGAGGGGAGGGAGGGACAGAGGAGGGAGGGGAGGGTGTGAGTGCTGGAGTTGGCGGAGAGCTACTGAAGGTCTCCATGAATTAATAATGCCGTGTGTCGTGACGTCATGGGAAGGAAGGGGACGGGAGGGGACGAGGGTGAAGAACGAAGGGGGAGGGGATGGGCAAGGGAGGTAAAGGAAGGGGTAAAGAAGGGGATGAAATGAGGGGAAGGGAGGGGATGGTTATCGGACTGTTTGTCATCGCTATTTCGACACAACGACAGTGACTGAGATAGGGGGAACAATGAAGGGAGATGGAAGGGGACATGGGTGAGTACAGGGGGGAATGGGGGAGGACGGGGACAAATATGGGGTGGGGGTACTAGGGCATAAAATGGAGAGGCGGGGTGAAAGACAGATACAATGAAGGGGTACTGGGGTTTAAAAGAGGGGAGAGAGGGCGACTGGGGGAAGATGGGGACAAAGTGGCGGTACTGGGTAAGTGAGGGGGACTGGGAGGAATTGGGGGTTGAAAGGGGTACAGGGGAGACTGGGGGAATGATGGAGACAGAGAGGGGGTACTGGGTGAAAAGGGAGCACAGAGGGGGGAGTAGGGGAAGGGGGAACAAGTTGAAGGAAAGAGGGGGACTGCGGGGTGAAGGAGAAAGGGGGGCTGGGGGGAATGTAGGAGAGTTGGGGTAGAAGGGATACAAGGAGCAGAGGGGGACCTGGGGGGAAATGGGGTCAGAGAAGGGGTACTGGGGGTGGTTGAGGGGCACTGGGGAGGGAGGTTAAGGGTACAGGGGTGCTGGGGGGAATATCGAATCCCAGCCATTGATAATCCATTGTTAGATAATGACGTCAAGGGTGGCAGTGTTGGGTGTGGCCGGCCTCTTGCGGTCACCATCACCATCATCATCATCATCATCACCATCATCACCATCATCATCACCATCATCACCATCATCACCATCATCATCATCATCATCACCATCATCATTACCATCATTACCATCATCACCATCATTACCATCATCACCATCATCACCATCATCATCATCATCATCATCACTATCACCATTATCACCCCAACGTCTCTCATTTTTACCAGCATCACCATCATTATCTTCAGAATTATCCACCTAATCACCATTCTCACCATCACTACTCTCATCTCCAGCGTCACTGTTATCATCAACGGCATCATCATCGTCATAATCAATCATTCCCATCATCACTATCATCATTAACACCTGGATCACCACCATCACAATCATCACCACCCCCGACACCATTAGCAACACAAGCATCACCATCGACACCATTATCACCGCCAGCATCACCATCATCATCGCCATCACCACCACAATTATCCTCACCACCACCATACCCCGATAACAACATCACTTTGAGTCACTATCATCATCATTACCACCACCACCATCACCATAACCACCACAACCCATCACTACCTCCCCCATACTTCCATAGTCACTACATCAACTCCTACCATCACCACCATCACCATAACCACCACAATCATCACTACCATCACCACCATCACCATAACCACCACAATCATCACTACCTCACCCATACTACCATACTACATCAACTCCTACCACCACAACCACCACGACAACTACCACCACCACCACCACCACCACAACCAGTAATACCACTACAAAAAAAAAATCATACCATTACTATAACAGCAATAACGATCAGTTTAATAGAAGGCATTACTACCACTCCATCTCCTCTTGGACTACCCCCCTCCCCCCCCCTCATCACTTCCTCCACCACCACCACCACCACCACCACCACCGCGACCCTCAGTTAGTTGATAATCTTCGTTCTAAAAATACGAAATCCATTCCTTGCCTCGCTCAATAAAGCCATCGGGCAAGAAGAGCATTTAATATGAAGGATAAAACAAAAAGAATAATGGAAGAACACACACACACACACAAACACACACACGACACGAAGTACGACCTTAACGATGAAGATAACAACGAGAGAGAGAGAGAGAGAGAGAGAGAGAGAGAGAGAGAGAGAGAGAGAGAGAGAGAGAGAGAGAGAGAGAGAGAGAGAGAGAGAGAGAGAGAGAGAGAGAGAGAGAGAGAGTAACAAAGCAATACAAAGAAACCTCAACTTCAAAACAAAACGAAACAAATAAAAGTGAACAGTAATATCTTCCCAGCGGAGTATATTGGCAAAACACACACTTACCAAAAGACAATGAACGTAATATTCGGGCGGGAACAATTAAACAAAAAACAATGAACATAAGAGGACGAGAAATACCACATCGCTCATTTATAGAAGAGTGCCGCTTGTCGGAGGCTAAAAATAGACCCAGAATTTGAGGAGCCAGACTGAGCTAAGGGGATGAGAGTGAGAGGAGCAGGGAAGGGAAGGGAAGGGAGGGAGGGAAGGGATGGGATGGGGGAAAGGAAGGGAAGGGATGGGATGAGAAGGGAAGGGGAGGTAGGGGAAGGGAAAGGTTGGGATGGGATGGGAAGGGAAGGGAAGGGAAGGGATGGGAGGGGAGGGAAGAGAAGGGAAGGGAAGGGAAGGGGAAAGAAGGAAAGGGAAGGGAAGGGAAGGGAAGGGAAAGAAAGGGAAGGGAAAGAAAGGGAAGGGAGGGAAGGGATGGGATGGAGAAGGATGGGAAGGGAAGGGAAGGGAAGGGAAGTCAAGGGAAGGTAAGGGAAAGGAAGGGAAGGGAAAGGAAGGGTAGGGAAGGGATGGGAAGGGAAGGGAAGGAAAGAGATGGGATGGGAAGGAAAAGGAAGGGATGGAAAGGGAAATGAAAGGAAGGGAAGGAGCAGGGAAGGGAATAAAAGGCAAGGGATGGATGGAAATATAAGAAAAGAAAAGAGAGAAAAAATGAGTGGAAATGAAATGAAACGAAAAAGAAGGAAAGGTGATGAGGAGGAAAAGGGAAAGGGAAGGGAAAGGAATGAAAGGGAAGGGAGAGGAAGGAAACAGAGGGAGAGGGATGGATGGCGTCGTAGGGTGGGCGAGGCCACGCACCCCCTGTGTATGCCCCCATTGACTGATAGAATGATTAATGGGCAATGGAGGAAAAGGATGGGAAAGGGAAGGGAAGGGAAGGGAATAATAAGGAACGGAAGGGAAAATGTGGGTATTGAACTTAAAGAACAGGAAGAGAGAGAAATGGGTGGTTAAAGGGACGAACAATAAAGAACGAAGAAGGAATAGTGTTTGCAAAGTATTATAAAAGAAGGAGGGAAGAGGAAAGAGCCGTGAGTCGAAGCGAAAAAAAAAATCGGATAGCAAGAGCAAAAATAGATGGTTTAAAATGACGACAAGAACGATGTGAAAAAAGAGAATAATCTGGGAGGTGAAAAGAGAAAGGAAGGTGAAGCAAGAAAACTGGATGAAAGAAAAAGCCATAAGAGAAAGGAGAAAGGAAAAGGAGATATTGGTTCGAAAGTCTAACTGCGTTTTAGTAGGGAAAAGAACGTTCGATTAGGGGAGGGGGCGAGCGGGTTGTGGTTTGGGAGGCTGCGAGGGGAGGAGAGAATGTGAATGACTGAGAGATGGAGATGGAGGGAGAGGAGGAGGAGGAGGAGGAGGAGGACGAGTCAGTGCTTTCTACGCAGTTACTCACCAGATCTGTTAGTCACCCGAACTGTGTATTTCTGTCTGTTTCTTCGTCTGTCTGTCTGTCTGTATGATGAAGTATAAAGATAAGAATCAAATATGTCTCACCCGTTTACTGAGGCCTCGAGGGTTTTGAGATATACCTGTGAGTCGATTATTGTTGAAGATAAGCAGGAATTTCTTAAACACTCATTGCATTGTGGTTTGGAAAGGTAAATATTGCAGGAGTGAAGGAAGGAAGATGTGGGATATGAAGATAGTGAGGCGAACGAGATTGAGGTAGGTAGAAAAGGGATGAAAAAGACAGCAAAAAGGTCAATGGGACAGGAGTGAAAGATGGAGGGTGTGGGATATTGAGACGGAGGGAAAATGAGGTGAAGAAAGAGATATGGGTTAAAAAGAAGGGAAAACAAACTGCAGAGAGATGGAATGAAACGAAGAGAACAAGGGTAGATGAAGCAGGGGTGAGGAAAGGAGGGTTTGGAATGTAGATACAAAAGTGAGTACGAGATGAAAGAAAGGGAAAGTGAAGAGATGACGAGAGTAGTAAAAAGGTGGATGGTGGAGGAATGAAGTAAGGAGGGTATGGAATATAGAAATGGCGGAAGGAAGAGACGGAGAGAGGGAGAAAGAGGGAATTGAAGGAACAGTAAAAAGGGTAATTAGGAAAAAGGTGAATGAAAAGGATTGTGTGATATAGAGAAAGAGGGAGAAGGAGATAGAGGGAGAGGGAGAAGGGATGAAAAAGAGGAGTAAAAAGGAAAACAGGAAAATGATGGGAAGGAAGAATGGATGAAAGGAGAGAAGGACGGAAAAAGATAGCAAAAAAGAAAAAAGAGAGAAAGGAAGACTCTCTCTCTCTCTCTCTCTCTCTCTCTCTCTCTCTCTCTCTCTCTCTCTCTCTCTCTCTCTCTCTCTCTCTCTCTCTCTCTCTCTCTCTCTCTCTCTCTCTCTCTCTCTCTCTCTCTCTCTCTCTCTCTCTCCACCCCCGCGAGTGAGAGACGAGGAGGAAAAACTTTATCTCCTGCTACGCGATTCTCCAATTTCGACTGCAGGCAAAGAGGAGGAGGAGGAGGAGGAGGAGGAGGAGGTGATAAGTAGGATGAGAAAAAGGACTAAAAGCAGAATCAGGATAAGGAGCAGAACAATACGAGGAAGAAGAGGATGAGGAGGAGGAGGAGGAGGAGGAGTTGATAAGTAGGATGAGAAAGAGGACCAAAAGCAGAATCAGGATAAGGAGCAGAACAATACGAGGAACACAAAGGAACACAAAGGAAGAACAAACAACAGCAGACCTGATGGTCCTTACGAGGCTGTTTGTGACAAGCTACACTAACTATCTGATCAAAGGTGGAAGATGAAGGACAGCACAGGCGAAGGCTCCTCCCCACCCCCCCATCTCTCCAGCCAAAGCTGGCAGGAAAGGAGAAAGAACCATGCAGCATGGAAAAACTGCATGGGAATTATGTAGGAAAGAGGAAAGATCTACCATTACTGCTACCACTAACCGGGCGATAATAACGGACAAGGACACCAGTATTCGAAAGAACTTAACGTTATTACGACAATGAGTAATATCTTACTTGCTGGTTGGATACAAAATACTTGTCTAATCTATTCTTAAAGGCCGTAACTGTTGTACTATCAACGACATCACAGGGTAGAGAGTTCCAAACACTAACAACTCGATTGAAGAAGAAGTGTTTAGCTTCGTGCGACGAGAATCTTTTACCACTTATCTTCAAATTGTGATTTCTTCTTGTTCTATTTGATTGATCAATTGTAAAGTAATCTTCCGCATTAATATCACTGAATCCTTTAAACATTTTAAACACTTCTAGTAGATCGCCTCGCATCCTTCGTTTTGATAGGCTGAATAAATTTACTTCTTTTAGCCTTTGTTCATATGATAAATTTCTCAACCTAGAAATCATCTTTGTTGCTCTTCGTTGAACCCGTTCCAACTTTTCTGTCTTTTCTGTAGTAGGGAGACCAAAACTGTACACAGTACTCTAGATGGGGTCGAACCAACGAATTACACAGTTTTAATATTACTTTTTCCGATTTATTATTAAAGACTCGTCCGATGAAGCCAACCAATTTGTTTGCAGTTTTAACTACCTCCGAGCAATGCTGACCGGGTTTTAAATCGCTTGATATAGTGATTCCAAGATCCTTTTCTTTACTTACTGCAGAAAGTTGTTGGCCATTCATTACGTACCGAACGCGATTGTTATTTTTTCCGATGTGCAACACTTTACATTTGTCAACGTTAAATTTCATTTGCCATTGATTGGCCCAACGTGCAAGTCGATCTATATCTGATTGTAAAGCTTCTTCGTCGAGTATCGCAGTTACTTTACTAGCAATTTTTGTGTCATCAGCAAATTTTGATACTTTGCAAGTGAGCCCATCATCGATATCATTAACATAAATTAAGAAGAGCATGGGGCCAAGCACTGATCCTTGAGGAGGAGGAGGAGGAGGATTGGGGGGGGGGGGGGGGGAGGAGGGGGAGGAACACAAAGGAACACAAAGGAAGAACAAATAACAGCAGACCTGCTGGTCCTTACGAGGCTGTTTGTGACAAGCTACACTAACTATCTAATCAAAGGTGGAAGATGAAGGACAGCAAAGGCGAAGGCTCCTCCCCACCCCCCCATCTCTCCAGCCAAAGCTGGCTGGAAAGGAAAAAGAACCATGCAGCATGGAAAAACTGCATGGAAATTATGTAGGAAAGAGGAAAGACTACCATTACTGCTACCACTAACCGGGCGATAAAAGCGGACAAAGACACCAGTATTCGAAAGAACTTAACGTTATTACGACAATGAGTAATATCTTACTTGCTGGTTGGATTCAAAACACTTGTCTAATCTATTGCTGAAGGCCGTAACTGTTGTACTATCAACGACATCACAGGGAAGAGAGTTCCAAATATAAACAACTCGATTGAAGAAGAAGTGTTTAGCTTCGTCCGACGAGAATCTTTTACCACTTATCTTCAAATTGTGATTTCTTCTTGTTCTATTTGATCGATCAATTGTAAAGTAATCTTCCGCATTAATATCACTGAATCCTTTAAACATTTTAAACACTTCTAGTAGATCACCTCGCATTCTTCGTTTTGATAGACTGAATAAATTTACTTCTTTAAGCCTTTGAGCCTTTGTTCATATGATAGATTTCTCAACCTAGCCTCTCGAGGAGGAGGAGGAGGAGGTGATAAGTAGGATGAGAAAGAGGACTAAAAGCAGAATCAGGATAAGGACCAGAACAATACGAGGAAGAAGAAGAGAAGGAGGAGGAGGAGGAGGAGGAGGACAAGCGAACAAACAAAATCGGAATGCACTTTCTACAACACAAAAAACAAAAACAAAATACAACAAAAATAATGCTGCAAATAAAGCGAAAAATAATGCAAGAAAAATGCTACGAGAGAAATCAGCAGCGAATCCATTATTTTTTTTATACCATATTTATTACCGACCAAAAATATTAAATGTCATCACTTATTTTTTTGCTTTGTCCGTCTATGTATGTATGTATGTATGTATGTATGAATGTATAAATGTATGTACTACGTATGGATGGATGGACGGGTGAACGGATAAAAGGGTTAACGAATGGAGTGATTTAACGAGAGAGAGAGAGAGAGAGAGAGAGAGAGAGAGTTAAATGATGGAGAGAGAGGTAGAGAGAGTCTGAATAGAGGAAGAAAATGATGGAGGAGAAGGAGGAGGAGGAGGAGGAGGAGGAGGAGGAGGAGGAGGAGGAGGAGGAGGAAGAGGAAGAGGAGGAGGAGGAAAGTAACGCTAAGGGATATATTTCATCATAGGGAAAGATTGTGAGACTGAGGAAGTAGTAGTAGTAGTAATAGTAGTAGTAATAGTAGTAGTAGTAGTAGAGTAATAGTAGTAGTAGTAGTAGTAGTAGTAGTAGTAGTAATAATAGTAGTAGCAGCAGCAGTAGTGGTAGAAGTAGTAGTAGTAGTAGTAGCAGTAGCAGGTGGAGAAGGAAGAGTAGGAAGAAGAGGAGGAAAAAGATAATGAAGAGGAAGAAGAAGAGGCGGAGGACTGGAAAGAGGGAACAAGGAGAAAGAAGAGAAGGAGGAGAGAAAAGTGAACAAAAAATGGAAAAAAAGGAAGGACAGCGATAAAGCGAAAAAATGGACAAAAAATAGAAAATCGAAGGAAAGGAGAGGAGGAAGAAAACAGCAGGAAGAGGAGGAGGAGGAAAAGAGGAGGAGGAGGGGACCCTAACCATGTCAGTGGGTCGAGTTTGGGCCATAGTGGATCAATATTCTGACTGCCCTTTCCTCTCCCTCCCTCGCTCTCCCTCCCTCTCTCTCCCTTCACTGCCTGACTCCTTTCATCCTCCTCCCACTCCTCTGCACCCTCAAACCGCTCATCCTTTATCTCTTATCCTTCGCACAGATCCTTCCTTGCCCCCCTCTCATCCCTCGCTCTCTCCTCTGCACCCTCAATCCGCTCCTCCTCCCTCTCCTATCCTTTGCACAGATCCTTCCTTGCCCCCCTCTCATCCCTCGCTCTCTCCTCTGCACCCTCAATCCGCTCATCCTTTATCTCTTATCCTTCGCACATATCCTTCCCTGCCCCCCTCTCCTTCTCCTCTCTCTCCTCTGCACCCTCAAACCGCTCATCCTATATCTCTTATCCTTCGCACATATCCTTCCCTGCCCCCCTCTAATTCTACTCACTCTCCTCTGCACCCTCAATGAGCTCATCCTTTATCTCTTATCCTTCGCACATATCCTTCCCTGCCCCCCTCTCCTCCTCCTCTCTCTCCTCTGCACCCTCAAACCGCTCATCCTTTATCTCTTATCCTTCGCACATATCCTTCCCTGCCCCCCTCTCCTTCTCCTCCCTCTCTACTGCACCCTCATTGCGCTCATCCTCCCTCTCCTATCCTTTGCACAGATCCTTCCTTGTCCCCCTCTCATCCCTCGCTCTCTCCTCTGCACCCTCATTGCGCTCATCCTCCCTCTCCTATCCTTTGCACAGATCCTTCCTTGCCCCCCTATCATCCCTCTCTCTCTCCTCTGCACCCTCAATCCGCTCATCCTCCCTCTGTTATCCTTTGCACCCCATCCTTCCTTCCATCCCTCTCTTTCCTCTCTCTCCTCTGCATCCTCAATCCGCTCATCCTCCCTCTCTTATCCTTCGCACAGATCCTTCCTTTCATCCCTCTCATCCCTCTCTCTCTCCTCTGCACCCTCAATCCGGTCATCCTCCCTCTCTTATCCTTCGCAAAGATCCTTCCTTTCATCCCTCTCATCCCTCTCTCTCTCCTCTGCACCCTCAATCCGCTCCTCCTCCCTCTCTTATCCTTTGCACCCATCCTTCCTTTCATCCCTCTCATCCCTCTCTCTCTCCTCTGCACCCTCAATCCGCTCCTCCTCCCTCTCTTATCCTTCGCACAGATCCTTCCTTTCATCCCTCTCATCCCTCTCTCTCTCCTCTGCACCCTCAATCCGCTCATCCTCCCTCTCCTATCCTTTGCACAGATCCTTCCTTGCCCCCCTCTCATCCTCCGTTCCATCCTCTATTTCTACTTCTCTCCCTCACCCTCCACTCCTCCTCCTCCTCCTTCCAGTATTCTTTGCATCCATCGTTCCTTCCCTCCGTCTCTCAGTTCCCCTTTCCTCCTCCTCCCTACTTCACTCCACTCCTTTTTCTCTTATTTTTTGCACTCTTCCATCCCTGCCCTCCTCCCTCTCCTAAAGTACTCAGAGGGATTACGGATGTCGATGGGAGTGGATTATTTTTATTTGACGACAGCTTGGACAGGACGGGACGGACTCTGACCTAAGCTGGAGAGGAGAAAAAAGGAATACAACAGCATCGGATTCTTCTTCTTCTTCTTCTTCTTCTTCTTCTTCTTCTTCTTCTTCTTCTTCTTCTTCTTCTTCTTCTTCTACTTTTTCTTCGTTTTCTTTTTTTCTTCTTCCTCGTCACCTTTTCTCCTTTTTCTTCTTATTATTATTATTCTGCTTCTTCCTCATTTTCTTGTTCTTCTTCTTCTTCCTCTTCTTCTTTATCTTCCTCTGTGACGTTTAAATGAAGTGGTGCAGGTTTTACACTTCTCTAGTTCGTTGTATTATGAAAAATTGATTGAAAAAAGAAGAGAAACAGGAATTAAGTCTTAGTGTATCAAATATTTCCTTGGTGACTTTAAATAAATTGGTACTGTTTTTCGTCTTCGCTTTCTTATAGGGTTGTATCATGTATGTAAGAAGCGTTGAGAAAAGTAAAGGAACAGGAATTGAAGAGTTAGTGAACCAAATATCTTCTTGGTGACGCCTAAAGAAACTCGTACAGCGTTTAGTCTTCGTTACTGTATTGAGTTGTGTAAGATTCATTGAGGAAAAGAAAAGAAACAGGGATATAAGACTTAGGTTGGTTTTATAAGACACTTTCATTTCTCACATCAGCTAATTGTAAATGTCAAAGAGGGGTCAGTCGGGTTCAGGGTATAGAAGAAGGGTCAAACTACCACCAGGGTCATAAAACTACCCCTGGAAATGCCCACAACTCCTACGAAAGCCATGGCAAATATGTGTTCTTGGGCGCCGAAATGTCTTATAATACAACGCATAGTGTTCCAAATATTTTCCTGTGGACGTTTATATAAATCGGTACAGCTTCTAGTCTTCGTTATTGTACTGGGTCGTTTTATGTAAGATTCGTTAGAATATAAAAGTGGAAGAATAGAAGACTTACTGCACCAAATATCTTCCTGGTGACGTTTTATCCGTGTATTATAAGCTTGTCGTCTTCCTCGATAAACACGTCTAAAATCGGTACAGCTTCTCGTCTTCGTTAGTGTATCGGGTCGTGTTATGTAAGATTCGTTAGGATATAAAAGCGGAAGAATAGAAGACTTACTGCACCAAATATCTTCCTGGTGACGTTTTATCCGTGTATTATAAGCTCGTCGTCTTCCTCGATAAACACGTCTAAAATTGGTACAGCTTCTCGTCTTCGTTAGTGTATCGGGTCGTGTTATGTAAGATTCGTTAGGATATAAAAGTGGAAGAATAGAAGACTTACTGCACCAAATATCTTCCTGGTGATGTTTTAGCCGTGTATTATAAGCTTGTCGTCTTCCTCGATAAACACGTCTAAAATTGGTACAGCTTCTCGTCTTCGTTAGTGTATCGGGTCGTGTTATGTAAGATTCGTTAGGAAATAAAAGCGGAACAATAGAAGACTTAGTGCACCAAATGTCTTCCTGGTGACGTTTTAGCCGTGTGTTACAAGCTTGTCGTCTTCCTCGATAACCCATCTAAAATAACAAACCAATCAGTCCTCTCCTCTCGACGCTGGGGTGTGCTCAGGCTGAGAGTCTACGCCTTACGCCCACATTATAACTTTTCCCCCCCAGGCTGTTCCGTCGACACCAGCTCCAGCAATATTATTATTATGCCAGACCTCCAGCCGCTGAGATTTCTTTGAACCTCTTTTACGGGTTAACGGCGACACCCAACATATTAATTTTCTCTGATAGCAGTAGTGCGGCGCAGCGGGACCGAGAAAAACGTAACTGGAAGTGAACTATATGAAATTCAACGAAGAAGAAAAACTGCTTAGAATCTGTCGTGTGTTTGTGAGTGTGTGATAACTGACATTTCTTAGTAAGGATTAGTAATGGCTGGTAGGTTGTGTTTCTGTTCACTTAATATGGACACTGTAAATATGTGCGGCATTTCTTAACCTCTTCCTCCTCCTCCTCCTCCTCCTCCTCCTACCGACGACACCAAGGTGAGTGGGAAGGCCCTCACGGCAGCAGACTGCAAAATTATCCAGAGAGATCAGGACCAAATCACTCGGTGGTCAGAAAAATGGCAGATGTCCTTCAACACTACCAAATGTAAAGTAATGCTTATCGGATCCAGAAACAGCAACCACACATACCACATGGGTGGCGAACCACTACAAGTAGTGCAAGAGGAAAGAGACCTCGGGGTCACCATCAACAGTGACTTGAAACAAACAAAACACTGCAAGTCCGCCTGTAAGAAAGCCAATATAATGTTCGGGTTCATAGCGAGGAACTTCGAATACAAGACGCCGGGAGTTATGTTATCCTTGTATAATTCGCTGGTAAGGCCCCACCTGGAATACGCCGTGCAATTCTGGTTTCACAATTACAGGAAAGACATTGAGTTACTAGCGAGAGTACAGCGCCGCGCTACGAAGATGATACCATCACTGAGAACGAAGCCTTACGAAGAGCGACTCGAGCGACTCAACCTCTTCACGTTGAAAAAGAGACGACTGCGGGGAGACATGATACAAGTCTTGAAGTACCTGAACAAGCTCAGCAATGTTGATCACTCCAAACTCTTCACGCCACAAACAAATCTGAGGACAAGAAACAACGGAAAAACACTTCAAGCAAAGCGATGCAATACCGACATAGGCAGGAGTTATTTCTCGAATAGAGTTGTTCGCGACTGGAACAGCCTTCCTGCAGAAGTGGTTAGCGCAGAGACCATCAACTCCTTCAAGAAACGCATTGATCGACACTTTGCTGCATCGGGAGTGAACTGAACGTATCCAAGAGTAGGTACACGAGTGCTTTAATCCTTCCCTGCAGGCCACTCTTGTGGCTGACGGATTGATTAAATCACTGAAAGCAGGCAGCCTTGTAATGAGCCAACAGGCTTTCTGCTGCCTGCTAGTCCATGTTTCTATGTTTCTTCCTCCTCCTCCTCCTCCTCTTCCGTCCTCATTCATCGAGCTCCTTCACTCCTTCTCCTTTACATCTTCTTCGGTCCTTGAGTCCTTATTCTATGTATCCCTTGTCTCCCCATATAGTCTCTCTCTCTCTCTCTCTCTCTCTCTCTCTCTCTCTCTCTCTCTCTCTCTCTCTCTCTCTCTCTCTCTCTCTCTCTCTCTCTCTCTCTCTCTCTCTCTCTCTCTCTCTCCCCCCTTCAACCCATTTCTCTCCCTTGGTCATTCTCTCCATAATCGTATCTTTTTTTCTTGACGGATTTACATTATATCTCATTATATTTCACCTTTACTTGACATTTTATTTAATCTCCTCTATCTTTTCCTTTTCCGTTGTGATCTTGGTGTATTATTTATGATTCTTCTTCTCTTTAATTTCTTTCTAATTAGTATTCTTTCCCGGTCTTTGGTTGTTTACATTCTACTTTCTACTTTGACCTCGAGAACTGTTATTCAGCCTCCCTCGCCCTTCACCGGTTGAGCCTAAACTTTTGGGTTCGTGATGCTTCAAAGCTTGACGCATCCTGTCATATTATGCGCGTTTTTCCTCTTCACCACCATTACGTCACGGCCCATTCTCTTCCTCCTCCTGCTCCTCGCCCTCCTCCTCTCCTCCTCTTCCTCCTCCTTTTTCCCTCTTCGTTTTCCTCCTCCTCATGCTCCTGTTTCTGCTGCTATTGCTCTCCTTACAACTACATCTTCTCTCTTTTCTACTTCTCCTATATCTTGTTGTCTTTGATTTTATATTATTTTTCTATTCCTGTTCTGGCTTTTGTTCATTTTCTTCTTCTTCGTGTTCATTCCCATCTTTTACTTCTTTTTTTTCTTCTTCTTCTTCAGCATCTCCTCCTCCTCCTCCTCCTCTTTCATCTTCATCTTCGTCTTTCCATCTTTTTTCCTTCTTCAGCCTCTCCACTTTTTTTTTCCTCCGTGGCTCTTCTCTCTCTCTTTTTCCTCGTTGTTTTCCTCCCGGCCGCGCACTATTTTTGTTTCCCCTCCACGTCAATGCCTTATTAGTGCCTCAGCGCCGATGGCCTCACCTCCACTCACCTCGCCTGCTTCCCTTTATTTTGCTCGTCACCCTTTTCCCCAAGTCTCTCTCTCTCTCTCTCTCTCTCTCTCTCTCTCTCTCTCTCTCTCTCTCTCATACCAAACGACACTTATAAACGATAAAAAAAGGGAAAAAGAATAAAAAAATACATATGACCTAAAAATTTAATGTAAGACTAGCAATTGAGAGAGAGAGAGAGAGAGAGAGAGAGACGCACAGAATCCCCACAACCGAGCGGCAAACACACAGAAAAAGTCCGGCCAAAACTAAGTATAAAACTCCTGCATTGTCATTTTTCATTACGCTTAACCGGACGCTTCCTGGTTCAAATCGGGTCACTCCGTCCACTCAGGCTCAGGAGACGAGTGTTTCAGGTGTGGTGGTGGAGGAGGAAGAGGAGGAGGAGGAGGAGGAGGAGGAGGAGGAGTTGGAGGAGGAGGAAGCAGCGAGGGAAGGGAAGGGAAGGGTGGATATAAAGGAGAGGGATGAAGAACGGGAACAAGTAAATAAAGGCAGTGCAAGGGGTAAGGATATAGGATAGTAGTAGAGAGTAGCGGTAGTGAAAAGAAGTAAGTAGGGAAGTAGAAGGAGATAATGGTGGTAGAAAAGAAATAGAGAAGTATGGAAGTAGTGGTAATGAAAAGGTAAGATATTTGAGTCAGATCAGGACGCTAGTATTCTCCAGGGTGAACTAAACAAATTGTATGACTGGGCGGATAAATGGCAGGTGGAGTTCAATGTAGGGAAGTGCAGTATTCTGAGTGTAGGTAGGAACAACCCCTCACATAACTATTGCATAAATGACACTCCCATAAACAGGTCTGGGTGCGAGAGGAATTTAGGGGTCTTGGTGAGCTCTGATCTCCGTCCAAGGGCACAATGCATTCAAGCTAGAAATCGAGCAAACAGGGTACTGGGATTTGTTTCAATTAGTGTAAATAACAGAAGCGCCGAAGTCTTCCTCAAACTATATTTAGCATTAGTTAGACCTCATCCTGACTATGCGGTTCAGTTCTGGTCACCTTACTATAGAATGGATATCAAAATGTTAGAATCGGTGCAGAGGAGGATGAGTAAGATGATTCAGGGGTTAATAAACTTGCCATACGAGGAAAGACTCAAACAGTTAAACTTGCATTCTCTAGAAAGGCGAAGGGTGCGTGGAGACATGATCGAGGTTTATAAATGGATGAAGGGCTTTAATATTGGGGATATTCATAAGGTTTTGTCGGTAAGAGAACAGGATAGGACACGTAGTAAAGGGTTTAAACTGGATAAATTCAGATTCAACAGGGCCATAGGCAAAAAATGGTTTACTAACAGAGTGGTGGATGAGTGGAATAGGCTTAGCAGTCATGTGGTGAGTGCCAATACAATTGTCACATTCAAAAATAGATTAGATAAATTCATGGACAGCGATATTAGGTGGGGTTAGATTCACGGCAGCTTAAGTTCAAAGGAGCTGCCTTGTACAGGCCTACCGGCCTCTTGCAGACTCCTACGTTCTTATATTCTTATGTTCTTATGTTCTTGTGTTCTTAAATAGGGAGGAGTAGGTAAGGGTAAGGTGAGTAATGAGACAAGGGAGGAAATAAGGACTGCCTGGGCCCCTGAGGTATAGAGTTACGGGGAAGTGAGTAGGTAGGGACAGGTGAGGAAGAAGGATACGGAGCAAGCAGGTGAGGACAGGTTGGAATCAGGGGAGGTGAATGTAGGGAGGAGTAGGGAATAGGATGTGTAAGGGAAGGAGGTAAGGCTAGATTGAGGCAGAGAGAGGGATGGTACAGGTAAACAGGTGAGGATAGATTGGAGTCAGACGGTAGATTGGGAGGAGAGGAGTGAATGTAGGGAGGAGTAGGGAATAGGATGTGTAAGGGAAGGAGGTAAGGATAGATTGAGGCAGAGAGAGGGATGGTAAAGGTAAGCAGGTGAGGATAGGTTGGAATCAGGTGGTAGATAAGTGAGGGACGAAGTGAGTGTAGGAAGGGGCATGGAATGAAATGTTGAAGGGGAGGTTAGGAAAGATAGGTTCAGATAGAGAGAGGAATGGCAAAGGCAAGCAGGGTAGAATAGATTGGAGACAGGCGGTAGGGAAGGGGCGAAATGAGAAAAGGGAGGGAATGGAATGAGATGTGGAAGGGGAGGTTAGGAAAGATAGGTTCAGATAGAAAGAGGAATGGCAAAGGCAAGCAGGGTAGAATAGATTGGAAACAGGCGGTAGGGAAGGGGCGAAATGAGAAAAGGGAGGGGAATGGAATGAAATGTGGAAGGGGAGGTTAGGAAAGATAGGTTCAGATAGAAAGAGGGATGGCAAAGGCAAGCAGGGTAGAATAGATTGGAGACAGGCGGTAGGGAAGGGGCGAAATGAGAAAAGGGAGGGAATGGAATGAAATGTGGAAAGGGAGTTACGTGAGGATAGTCTACGATAGAGCGATGGATAGTAAAGCTAAACTAATCGTTGGCTGTGAAGGTAAATCTCAGGTGACCGGGAAGACCAAAGGATATGTCGGTACAAAGAAATTATTTATAAAGAAGTGACATATTCCCGTTATGATGATGTCAAAGGTGAGATGGATTTCTAAAAATCAAAGGTAACTAGAAGTAGAAAAAAGTATAAAGGTGTAGGGGAGGGTGTGTTATGAAAGAGATAGTGTTGTGTGTATGTGTGTGTGTGTGTGTGTGGGGGGGGGGAGAGAGAGAGAGAGAGAGAGAGAGAGAGAGAGAGAGAGAAGAGGTATGACACGGATATTGGCAGAGGCAGAGCATATGAATAGGAAGCTTTGGTCAACCTCCTCACAGGCGCCATGTTGATACCAAAACAGCCGCGTGAAATTCAAATCTCTGCTCTGTGTTCTAGGTATGGCAAGGATATCAAAGACGTATCAAAAGCACACACACACACACAAAAACTATTGTATCAACATCATCATGAATTTTTCGCGGTTCTTTTGGCAACATCACGGCGCCTGTGCATGATGAAGTTGGCCAAACCCTCCTATTCTATGGCTCTGGGTGGAGGCACAAGCAAAAAAGAGCCAATATATTTCCGTCGCGTCCTCGCCGCCTCGACAAGTTAGCGTCAAATGCATTGGGATCGCACGAGGCGCCGACGCGAACGCTCGAATGCAAGACTCGCGCCGCTCAAGGACGTTTCTCAGAGATGCAAATTTTTGAGAGTAAGTACGTGAGCCTTCTTGGAGGAGGAGGAGGAGGAGGAGGAGGAGGAGGAGGAGGAGCATGGGCATTCAAGTGGAGGAGCGGGAAGAGGGAAGGATAAGCGGTGGAGGTAGGCAGTTCGCAGTTCCGCTAACCAGAATTGGCTTACCGGAAATACGCCTCCCTCCCTCCGTTTCTTCCACTTACACTCCCCTCCCTTCCTTTCCTCTCTTTTCCTTTCCTTTGCATTCACCTTCAATCCTTTCCCATCACTTCCCTTCCCTTTTTTTCACTTTACTTCCCTTTCCTTTCTTTCTCTTCTCTTCCCGTCCCTTCTCGATCCTTCAACTCCCTTCCCCTCTCGTTCTTTCAACTCCTTTCCCTTTCCTTCCCTTCCCCTCTCTTCCCTTTTTTTCCTTTCTCTTTCCTTTCCTTCCCTTTCCTTACCTTCCCTTCCCTTCTCTTCCCTTTTCTTCCCTTTCCTTTATTTCTCTTTCCTTTCCTTCCCTTCCCTTCCCTTCGCTTTACTTCCTTTTCCTTCCTACCTACCGTCTACTCCACTTCACTTAGATCTCTTTTTTTCTATTTGTCTCTTCCCCTCACAACCCATGTTTTCCTAATCTCCCCTTAGGTTCGGATTATCTCCCCTTTCCTCCCAACACCTCTCGCGTCCTCTCCCACCTACACTCCATACCCCAATGTCTTCCTCCCCAAATTTCCTCGTGCGTACTTCATCATGTTCCTTCTATTTTATTTTCCCCACCCCACGCCCTTCTCCAGATATCTACCATTCCCTCCTCCTCTCTCCTTCTTCCTCTTTGCTCCTTTTCTCCACGTCTTTTTAGATTTCCTCTATGTCTCTGGTTCCTCTCTCCATCCTCTTCTTTGCTCCACGTCCCTCATTCTTTCTCCTTTCTCTTTTGCCTCACGTCATCTTAAATCTTCTTCATGTCCCCTCGCCTTCCCTCTCCTTTCTCTTCCCTTCACGTCTCCTCATTTCTCTTCTCTCATTTGTCTTGCGCCATCGGTCATTTCCTCTATATTCCTTGGTTCTCTCTCTCCTTCTTCCTCTTCGTCCATCTTCCTCTCACTTCTTTTCTCTCTTTTCCTCCACGCCTTCTTAGATTTCCTCCATGTCCCCAAATCTTCTCTCCTTTTCCTTTCACTCCTCTTCTCTCCACCTCCCTTCATTCCTCCGCTCCTCTCCTTTGCCCAACGTCTCAAATCTCCTTCATGTCCTCTCTCCTCCTCTCTCCTCCTCTCTCTTCTCTTCACCTCGGCTCTTCGCCCTCACCCATTCTCCTCAGTCTCGGG
This sequence comes from Eriocheir sinensis, assembly GCF_024679095.1. Lineage (NCBI taxonomy): Eukaryota > Metazoa > Arthropoda > Malacostraca > Decapoda > Varunidae > Eriocheir > Eriocheir sinensis. The sequence continues at coordinate 16,052,509 of NC_066509.1, forward strand.
GCTTCACTCACGTACCCAAGACTCTCCGCCCCGCCTCGCCTCGCCCCGCCCCGCCCTCGACGCTGACTCTGGTAATTGCAACATCGAAAGTTCATTAAGGCATCAAATGGTACCCGGCGACGATGATCCGCACTCGAAACCACTCGTGTCTGCGCGGCGCCAGGAGGGGTGGGCGGTGGGCGGTGGGGGTGGTGGTGGGGGGGGGGGGGGGAGATGGCGTTCACTGCCTGCCTAAGAGTGACGAAAACTTTTTCTTCTATTAATTCTTCTCTCTCCCCAACTCCCTCTCCTCTTCTTCCTTTCCTTTAATTTTCCACTCTTCTTATCAGCGTCCTCCTCCTTCTCCTTCTCCATCTGATCCTCCTCCTCCTCCTCTTTCTCCTCCTCCTCCTCCTCCTCCTCTTTCTCTTTCTCTTTCTCTTCCTCTTCCTCTTCCTCTCCATCTTCCTCTTCCTCTTCCTCTTCTTCCTCCTCCTCCTCCTCCTCCTCCTCCTCCTCCTCCTCCTCCTCCTCCTCCTCCTCCTCCTCCTCCTCCTCTTCCTACTTCTCCTCCTCCTCCTTTTGACAAACTTTTTTCCTTTTTATGCCAACATGTTTACTAGTTTTGTCCATTTATCGATGTTTTCTTTAACTGTTGATATATTTACCATTTTGCATATTTCATATTTTTCTTTTAATTCATTTATACTATTTAGTCAACCATAATATTTCGCCTCTGACTCCTTTATTTAGAATGCTATGGCCTCAATACAGTCAGCTGATGTCAAAGCTTCTTTTATATTTGTTGGAGACTTGAATGGCCATAACAAAGAATGGTTGGGTCTGACTTTAACTGACATTCCCGGTGTTGTAGTGGCTTCTGTCCCTGCTCCCATAAATACAGTCGGGGGCGTTGACTCGCTAACACTTTTAGCTGAGCAGGAGGCAGATTTTCACTTCCTCAGCCATTCCCTTGAAGTTCGCTCCGAGCCTGTCACCGCGACCCCCCCTCCCCCCCACCACTCATCTCACCTTTCCCTTCCTACACACACCTGCACATCCCAGGAGACAATAGAAGGAGTGTGGATTAGGAAGGGGAGATTCTTTCTTTCTGTCTATATTTTTTTTCATTCTCATTTTTTCTTTCTCTTTCTTTTTTCTCTTTCTCTCCTTCTCTCTTTCCTTTTTCTTCCTCTTTCTTTTTTCTCTTTTTCTTTTTCGATCTTTTTCATTTTTTTCTATCTTTCCTTCTCTTTCTTCCTCTCTTTCTTTCTTTTTCTTTTCCTGTCTCTGTCTCTTTCTATCTATATGTTTTCATTCTAATTCTTTCTTTCTCATCTTCTTTCTTTCTCTCTTCTTTCTCTCTTTCTTTCGTTCTTTCTCTCATTATTTCTTTCTCTTTCTTTCTTTCTATCTGTTTCTCTTTTCCTTTCTTTCTCTTTTTCCTCTTTTTTTCTTTCCCCTTCTCTTTTTTTTCTCATTTCATTCTTTCTCATTATTTCTTTCGTTCTCTTTCTTTCTCTCTATCTTTCCCTCCCTTGACTCTGTCTCATGACCTGTAGTCTTCTTTGGATCGTGGGCATGAGTCTTGAGTTGTTGCTATTGATTTTGGTTCTGCTTTTGATGTTGTGAATCATAGGGCTCTAATTTATAAACTACAACTCCTTGGTATTGGTGGAAGTCTTCTCAGTATTTTTAAAGAATATTTAACAAATCGATTACAGTGTGTGGTTGTTGATGGTGCTGCTCTGCTTCTCTGCCTGTTGTTTCTGATGTTCCTCACGGCAGTGTCCTTGGACCTTTATTTTTTAACATTAACATTTCTACATTTAAGTCTCGTGTGAATGTCTTTTTGAGACAGTAATTTTATTTTTCCTCCTTTTGGCTTTGGCCTTTGCTTCTCTCCAGTACCCTTTGGTATTTTGAATGGTTCAACTTGTGGTTCAACTTGTTGTTGAAGGGAGTCTTTGGTAGCTTATCATTATAATAATAATAATAATAATAATAATAATAATAATAATAATAATAATAATAATAATAATAATAATAATAATAATAATAATAATAATAATAATAATAATAATAATAATAATAATAATAATAATAATAATAATAATAATAATAATAATAATAATAATAATATTATTATTATTATTATTATTATTATTATTATTATTATGAGCGGTGTGTGTGTGTGTTTGTGTGTGTGTGTGTGGGTGGGTGTGGGTGTGTGTGTGTGCGTGTATCATCATTACCATTTTTTGTTTATCACCACTCGTTGATTTCTCTCCATTATTATTCAGTTTATTTACATTCTTATCGTGCTTTGAGGGAGCGAAGAGGAGCAAAGAGGGGTGGGGTAGTAGCACGTGTTTTCAATCTCTCCATATTTCATCATATTTCTTCACTCTTACACTGGATTCGTCGACACAATACAACCCTCAACATTATTCTCTTTCGCCAGGTTTCACTCTACCACTATATCTCTGTTTACTATACTTCCTACTCGCCTCCGTCTCATGCGTCCTGGTTGACCCACTTTTCTCTATTTCCTCGGCGTCGTCACCGTTTTCCTTCACACTTCCTCGCCCCTCCAAAGGTTTGGTAGGGTCATATTCTCAAACATTTCTGCGTGCAAGCACACATGATTGACAAGGCTTTCGTAGGGGTTTTGAGCATTTCCATGGGTAGTTTCATGATCCTGTTAGTAGTTTGACCCTTTTTCTGTACGATGAACCTAAAAGAACACTAAAAAAAAACTGATTAATCTCCATTTCGACCTTTGAAATTAGTTGATGGGGGGGACCGAAGCGTCAGAGAGTATCAACCGTCATATTCTTAGCATTTCGGCGTCCATGCACACACGAAGTATGCAAAATGGTAAATACATCAACAGTTAAAAAAAAAAAAAAACGTTTGCCAAGGCTTTCGTAGGGATTTTGGCATTTCCATGGGTACTTTTGTGACCCTTCTGGTAGTCTGATCCTTCTTTTGTACCCTGAACGTGAACAATACACTCATGAGAACCAGATGAACCTCCTTTTCGTCCTTTGGAAATTGTTGAAGTGAGAGGCGGAAGCGTTTAGGAATACCGACCCGTTCTCTATCCATTCCCTTTTTTTTTTTTTTACAACAAAGGAGACAGCTCAAGGGCACCAAAAAATGAAACAATAATAAAAAAAGGCTCGCTAATCGCTGCTCCCCCCCAAAAAAATTAAAAGAGGTGGCCGAAAGAGAGGTCAACTTCGTGTTTCCTCCCCGCCGCTGTCTCCGCCGCCCTTCCACTGCGTTACCTTCACCGTGGATGCACATTTAATCCGGCAAAATCATGGCCCGATGCAAAAGTTCCTTCCGTTCATTTGGTGTAAGTTACGCTGCTTGGGCTGGATTTATATTCTGGACTCTGCTCTTTTTTGTTTTGTTTTTTTCTTTACTTATTTATGTACATGGAGCGGTGGAAGGATGTCTCTCGGTGGTCTTGCTTTACTTGATGATGATGATGAAGATGATGATGATGATGATGATGATGATGATGATGATGTGTGTGTGGGCTGGGGTGCTTTAAGTTTCCTCAATAGTGTGGTTTCTTTCTAATGTGTTTAGTTTCCCTGTGCATGAAGTAAAACCTTCCCCCTTCTTCTAATCCTCTTCATCCTCCTCATCCGCTTCCCTCCATTTTTTTGTGTGTGAAAAATGGAAAGAAATATTCCTCCCATTCATTTTTCTTTCTTTTCTCCCCATCCTCTCCTTTTCTTTTTCTTTTTCTCCCTCCTCTTCTCAGTCTCCTCCTCCTCCGCCGTTTTTTTTCTTCTTATTGACCCTCTTTTTTGTCTCCTTCTCCTTCTCCTTTTTGGTATATGAAACAAAACGTTCCTCCTCCTCCACCTCCTCCTCCTCCTCCTCCTCCTCCTCCTTGTCTCTCTCCACAAGATGATGACCAACAACAACTGGGGTACCACAAACACCAACAACAAAGTACTCAGTCGCATCGTCAACTCCTCCTCAGCGGCCGAACTAATCCAAACTCACCAGCCAAGATGTGACCACCACCACCACCACCACCACCAACACCACCACAACAAACACTACCTCACCCCTTCCCCCTCTCCTTCATTCTCACCCTCCTGCTGCAGCCTGTGAATCGGGACTGTTTGGACTAATCACGGTAGCTAATAGGAGGGGATGAAGCGCCCCTCACACACATACGCGGCAAAGAACGGACGCACTTTTGCTTAACCCTCCCTCTTTGACCTCGCAAGCACCGGACGCCAGCCAGACACGTAGGGCGCGAACGGCCAACGGTGCCTCTCAGATACGAGGATACCCTGGGGAAAGGCATCAAGGCAGGAATTAGAGAAAAGGGTGATAGGTTCGCGTGTGTCCGATGCTGCCACGAAAAGGTACGTTCAAAAGCATCAAGATCACACGAAGAACCGACACGATCAAACCTCACGTCCCTCATGAATGATTAGAGACGCAAAATCTTAAGAGTATAAGCTTGTATTTGAAGGAGGAGGAGGCCAAGAAGGAGGAGGAGGAGGAGGAGGAGGAGGAGGAGGAGGAGGAAAAGTTGGAAAGTCTCGTTTACTCGGCGCAACATCTGTGGTTATATGCCGGAGAGAGACAGGAGGGGGAAGGGATTATAGGAGAAGGGAACAGATCCCAGGAGACGGGACACAACCCCCGATTAATACCTGGTACTGCTGGGTGGACAGGGGCGTAGGGCATTGGAAAAGCCGCCCAAATTTTTCCACTCCACTCGGGAATCGAATCCGGGCTCTCTCGGTTGTGAGCCGAGTGTGCTAACCACTGCACCACGAAGCCCCTGAGGAGGAGGAGGAAGAGGAGGAGGAGGAGGAGGAGGAGGAGGTTACAACTTTTATAACGCAAGCAGCTCATGATGCGTTTAAGTTATCAACATTAACATAAGTGCCTATTACCGTGAAACATTAATGAGGAGGCCGGTGATTGGGGCTGAGGATGACAGGCGGCGATACGGACATCCCACTGGGTCCTCACGTTAGGGTATTAGCTATTAGACCTGCCTACGAGGTTTGGTATTCTCAGGCTGTGCCGCCTCTCACATTATCTATTTCCAGTCTGAAAAGGGTATGAAATGCGATCTCCTGAGTGTTTTTTTAAATTTTTGTGGTAGAGAGGCTTCATCAAACTACCGCCATGATCATATAACTACCCATGAAAAGGTCCATAACTCCTACGAAATCCTTGTCAAATGTGTGTGCTCAGGCGCCGAAATGTGTGTACTCAGGCGCCGAAATGTGTGTGCTCAGGCGCCGAAATGTGTGTACTCAGGCGCCGAAATGTGTGTGCTCAGGCGCCGAAATGTGTGTGCTCAGGCGCCGAAATGTGTGTGCTCAGGCGCCGAAATGTCTGTGCTCAGGCGCCGAAATGTCTAATGAATATGGGCCAAGGGTCATATTATAAGACATTTCGCCGCCCAAGAACACATATTTGACAAGGCTTTCGTAGGAGTTTTGGACATTTCCAGGGGGAGTTTTATGACCCTGGTGGTAGTCTGACCCTTCTCCTGTACTATGAACCTAAAGAAACACTCACTGAAACCCGACTGACCTTTAGAAATAGCTGATGTGAGAAGAGAAAGTGTCTTACAATACCGACCTTTAAGTGTTAAAAAACCTAAAGGGTGGTATGAGGAACAAGATAATGGCCTCTTTAGCGTACTCCTCTGTGCTCTAGGCGTGGGGCTCGTTTGAGAGATTGAATGTGTGCGTTTTCGTGAGGATATGTTCAAGTAGAGTAATTTTCCTCTACTTTCTCTCTTCTATAACAAACTGTTTCATTATACGTGATTTCAGCGACCATCTGTATCTATTTGCTGAGTTTCTTTATGATATATTCACCGACCATCTGTATTAATGTCGGTTAGTTTTTGCACTTCTCAAGCTTACTCGGTCACTACTTTTACTGTCATCCTCTTATGTCATCTTTGGTAGAGCAGCGCGTTGTAAGAGGTTTAATATTATGCTTTTTTGTTTTCGCTTGTGGTCTATCATTTCAAGGGTCAATAATACGTCGTGGTTTCGCGTTACACAGATCACACGTAACGAACGCCCCTGCAGAGGTTGTTATGCTTGCTGTTATGCTGCTGCTGCTCATTCTTCTTCTCCTCCTCCCCTCCCTCCTCCTCTTCCTCCTCCTCCTCCAACTGCTCCCCCTTCTCCTCCTCCTTCTCCTTCTCCTCCCCCCTCCCCGTCCCATTCCCCTCGTCCTCCTTGTCCCTGCCCTCACAACTCGCACGGTGGGCAGGCCTCGAGTTGTTTTCCTGTCCTCTCCGTGTTGTCCTCGCGTCTGACGTCTTGTCCTCCCATCGTGTCCTCGGGGGAGTTTTATTCGCGCATTGTTCCTGAGTTCCAAGAGCCTGCCCTCCTTCTCGCTCTCTCGTTCCTCTTCTAACACCGTTACTTCTTCTCCAGTTTTTTTTTTTAACTGAGCTGCTTCCTTAACCGTAAAACCTCACGATGTTGCATTTTCAGCAATGTCTCTGTTAACATTATGGAACGGAAATATTAACGTAGTGCAACGTCTTGATTTTTACACTATTTGTCCACGAAGTTATGTT
>NC_066509.1:16064088-16144088 GCF_024679095.1 Eriocheir sinensis
CTTGACTGACGACTCTGTACAAGTGATGATGTAGAGGAGGTGAGAAAAGCGGCAACTACAGCCTCATTATAATAGAGAGAAGCGGGTGTGAGAGATGGAAAAGGATAAAGGAAGAGATGGCTTGAACTAAGAGAAGACTACTAAAGAAATATAATAACAGAACTGAAAGAACTTAACCCGGTAGCAGCGACGGGCCAAATTTGTGGCTTTACCGTATAGCAGCGACGGGCCAAACTTGTGCCATGATTTAACCCCCAAAAAATAGATGATACATAAACTGATCACAAATGCTTTGATATATATTATGAAATGGTTTGTGTGAATGATGATTTTTTTCTCATTTTTTCTCGCTTAGAGGTATCATTAAGAATCATGATCCCCGCTGCTACCGGGTTGAAAGAAAAGTGGAAAAGGAATTACTACTAAAGAAAGAAAAAGGACAAAGGAAGAGAAAATATGAACTAAGAGAAGACCACTAAAGCGACTATAGATGATTTTGACCATGAGACGAAGCTAAGAGATAAAACTACTAGAGAACTATTGATCATTTTAACTATATAAGAATACCAAAAAAAATGGAGTCGTCAAGACCAGTGATATAAAAAGAAACCTGCAGCAATGACTCATTATCAAAGGGAAAAAATAGGAGCAGGTAAATATGGATAAAGAGAGCGAGTATAGAACTAAAAGGAGACTAAGGGGAAATGTTATACAAGGTGCAGGAAAGAAATGAAAAACTGGATCATTAACAGAGAAAGAAAAGTGAGGAGACGAGAAAAAAGAATGAAGGAGAAAATACCTCAACTGAAAGGAGACTACCGGCGAGGCTGAAGGAGTTGAGATGTAAGAAGGTGATCAGACATCAGGTGAGGGAGCAGCACCGGGAGCTATACAGTTGTCTGCAGGTCATGGAAATCAGCTCCCCTGTTATCATTTGTGATCTTTTTTATCATCTTCTTTTCCCGACGTCTCTCATGGAAATCATCCCCATGGAAATATAAAGAAATATAAACTAGCATAAACTAAAATTAACAAACTCACTGAACTAAAATAAAGTAACTCATTATATATATACAGAACACCATTAAGACCATACCTAAAAAAAGAGATTTATCAGGACACCTCTCCTCCCGAAATTGACCTCTCTTTCGGCCACCTCTTTTGATTCTTTTTATAGGAGCAGCGAGTAGCGGGCTTTTTTATTAGTTTCCTTTTTTTGTGCCCTTGAGCTGTCTCCTTTGTTGTAAAAAAAAAAAGATAATCAAATAGCGGTTCAGCATAACACATATCATTGCCAACACCACTCCTTCCCTCTCCCCTCAATAAACGTTTCTATTTTATCTAAGATTACCTCGAACATAAGCTCCTCCCTCTCAGCGGTGCGAGGATGCAATTTGCCACTTCACAAACCAACCACAAGTCTGCATGTAACTGGTGAATGCTGGAAAGGATAATTTTAACTCATGAATGCTAAGGGAGCGGTGAGAGTCGTGGTTGGGCTGGGCTGGGTGGAGCGGGGCGGGGCATAGGGGGAATTAGTGAGGCTGACGTAAGCTAAATTAGTCAACGATGTCAAATGGTGAGAGGAGTGATGAGGTGATTAGCAGGTGAGGAAAATGACGTTATATACCTGTGTTTACCTCTATGGCGCAGTGGTTAGCACACTCGCCTCACAACCAAGAATTTCCGGGTTCGATTCCAGGGCGGAGGTGAGACGGATGGGCAGTCTCCTTCAGTCCGTGCCCTCTTCCCACCCAACAGTGAATGGGTGCCGGGTGTTACTCGAGGGTTGTGTTTCGCCTTCCGGGTGTGTATGGGTGTGGTGTTAGGTTCCAGCCGTTCCCAGAAGTCAGTCACCCGAGCCTCAAAACTTATCTGGGGAGTGTACTGGCTGGGGATCGCGAGTCCAGGGCGTGATCAGACCCTGGTGAATGAGTCTAAGCGCCATCTACAACAACGTCTGTCTCCCGCCGTCACCTTTATTGGCAGCGGCGGCCTTTGAAACCCTTGCACGGGGAGAGAATATGACGCACATTTTAAATCTCTCTCTCTCTCTCTCTCTCTCTCTCTCTCTCTCTCTCTCTCTCTCTCTCTCTCTCTCTCTCTCTCTCTCTCTCTCTCTCTCTCTCTCTCTCTCTCTCTCTCTCTCTCTCTCTCTCTCTCTGTTACCATGGTGACTTCGTAGCCTGTTATTCTCGTATATGTAGCCAGTAAAGCGTTTTGTTCATCTCTCTCTCTCTCTCTCTCTCTCTCTCTCTCTCTCTCTCTCTATCGCTCTCTCTCTCTCTCTCTCTCGCACTCTCGCTCTCTCTCTCTCTCTCTCTCTCTCTCTCTCTCTCTCTCTCTCTCTCTCTCTCTCTCTCTCTCTCTCTCACCTGAAGTGTCTGGAGGCCTCTTAATATTTCTCGGTACCTCCGCGCTTTCCGCCGACACAGAGGAGATAAAAGAGAGGCAGCAGCGGTGGAGAAAAACGAGGAAAATAAGAAGGAAATAGGAGAGAAAAGGTCGTGGTGCAGGAGGAGAAGGAGGAGGAGGAGGAGGAGGAGGAGGAGGAGGAGGAGGAGGAGGGAAAAATGTAACGTGAAAGTGCAGGCAACAGGAGGCCTCTAAGTTTATAACGAGGCAGCTGCTTCTGATATGATTAATTTCTCCGTGTCAAGCAGAACAGATTAAAGCACTTGTTATAGCACCACACAGCAGCACTCTACTTATCCTTCCCATTAGAAGATATCGATTAAAACATATCAGGTATCAGGACACCTCTCCTCCCGAAATTGACCTCTCTTTTTGGCCACTCCTTTGACCTCTATTTAGGAGCAGTAAGTAGCGGGCTTTTTTTTATATTTTTCTTTACGCCCTAGAACTGTCTCCTTAGCTGTAAAAAAAAAATATATGACGAAATGTGCCCCAGGTGCTCTCTGGGGCTTCCTCTTCTCCAACGTACGTCTGCATGAAATTTGTTCCAGTGACGAATGACTCACTTTAAAAAAAATATATCTTGCCCGTCTTTGTGATGCGCCGTTTTGACTTCCTCGTTATCTGGTGAATTTGGAGCACAAAACTAGTGATTTACATTATTCAACCTGTTCTGATACTTATGTAAAGGAGATGGATACATAACAAAAGGAGCAGAACGAGGAGGAGGAGGAGGAGGAGGAGAAACTCTCTCTCTCTCTCTCTCTCTCTCTCTCTCTCTCTCTCTCTCTCTCTCTCTCTCTCTCTCTCTCTCTCTCTCTCTCTCTCTCTCTCTCTGTTACCATGGTGACTTCGTAGCCTGTTATTCTCGTATATGTAGCCAGTAAAGCGTTTTGTTCATCTCTCTCTCTCTCTCTCTCTCTCTCTCTCTCTCTCTCTCTCTCTCTCTCTCTCTCTCTCTCTCTCTCTCTCTCTCTCTCTCTCTCTCTCTCTCTCTCTCTCTCTCTCTCTCTCTCTCTCTCTCTCTCTCTCTCTCTCTCTCTCTCTCTCTCTCTCTCTCTCTCTCTCTCTCTCTCTCTCTCTCTCTCTCTCTCTCTCTCTCTCTCTCTCTCTCTCACCTGAAGTGTCTGGAGGCCTCTTAATATTTCTCGGTACCTCCGCGCTTTCCGCCGACACAGAGGAGATAAAAGAGAGGCAGCAGCGGTGGAGAAAAACGAGGAAAATAAGAAGGAAATAGGAGAGAAAAGGTCGTAGTGCAGGAGGAGAAGGAGGAGGAGGAGGAGGAGGAGGAGGAGGAGGAGGAGGAGGAGGAGGCCTCTAAGTTTATAACGAGGCAGCTGCTTCTGATATGATTAATTTCTCCGTGTCAAGCAGAACAGATTAAAGCACTTGTTATAGCACCATACAGCAGCACTCTACTTATCCTTCCCATTAGAAGATATCGATTAAAACATATCAAGTATCAGGACACCTCTCCTCCCGAAATTGACCTCTCTTTTTGGCCACTCCTTTGACCTCTATTTAGGAGCAGTAAGTAGCGGGCTTTTTTTATATTTTTCTTTACGCCCTTGAACTGTCTCCTAAGCTGTAAAAAAAAAAAAATATATGACGAAATGTGTGCCAGGTGCTCTCTGGGGCTTCCTCTTCTCCATCGTACGTCTGCATGAAATTTGTTCCAGTGACGAATGACTCACTTTAAAAAAAATATCTTGCCCGTGTTTGTGATGCGCCGTTTTGACTTCCTCGTTATCTGGTGAATTTGGAGCACAAAACTAGTGATTTACATTATTCAACCTGTTCTGATACTTATGTAAAGGAGATGGATACATAACAAAAGGAGCAGAACGAGGAGGAGGAGGAGGAGGAGGAGAAACCAAAGGAGGAGGAAGATTAGGAAGACAAGACGAGAACGAAAACGAGGATGAAAATAAGGAGGAGAACTGGAAACACAACGAGGAGGAAGAGGAGGAGAAACAGGAGGAGCAGAAAGAAGAGGAAGACGAGAACGAGAAGGAAAACGAGGATGAAAATAAGGAGAACTAGAAACTCAACGAAGAAAAAGAGGAAGAGAAACAGGGGGAGGAGGAAGAAGAGGAAGACGAGGACGAGAAGGAAAACGAGGATGAAAATAAGGAGGAGAACTAGAAACACAGCGAGGAGGAAGAGGAGGAGAAACGGGAGGAGGAGGAAGAGGAAGACAAGGACGAGAACGAAAACGAAGATGAAAATAAGGAGAACTGGAAACACAACGAGGAGGAAGAGGAGGAGAAATCAGAGGTGCAGGAAGAAGAGGAAGACGAGGACGAGAACGAAAACGAAGATGAAAATAAGGAGAACTGGAAACACAACGAGGAGGAAGAGGAGGAGAAACGGAAGGAGGAAGAAGAGGAAGACAAGGACGAGAACGAAAACGAAGATGAAAATAAGGAGAACTGGAAACACAACGAGGAGGAAGAGGAGGAGAAATCAGAGGAGCAGGAAGAAGAGGAAGACGAGGACGAAAACGAAAACGAGGATGCAAATAAGGAGAACTAGAAACACAACGAGGAGGAAGAGGAGGAGAAACGGGAGGAGGAGGAAGAAGAGGAAGACGAGGAGGAGAAGAAAACGGGAATGAAAATGAGAAGGAGGAAAACTGGAAACACTGCGATGAAAAACTGGACTCTGTAACCTTCCTTAAAGCTCATTCTGGCCGCGCATGTCAAAGAGTCGAGTGGTGTATGTGTATGTGCCTGTGATGATGACGATGATGATGATGATAATGATGATGATGATGATGATGAGGAGGAGGAGGAGGAGAAGGAGGAGGAGGAGGAGGAGAAGGAGGAGGGGAAAAAGGAAAAGGATTTTGTGTCATTCTTCTATTCTTAAAGACTAATCGCATGAAATTAGAATATTGATGTGGAGTAAAATTCAACTACCTGAGCAAGGCAAGAAGGCCTGACGAAGGAGGAGGAGGAGGAGGAGGAGAAAAATACAGTAGGTAGAAAGAAGAGGTAGAAGGGGGAAGAGGAGGAAAAGGGGGATGAAGACGACGAGGGTGACGACGAAATATAGAAAAGGGAAGAGGAGAAGGAGGACGAGGACGAGGAGGACAAGGAGGAAAAGAAAGAGGAGAGAGAGAAAGCGGAAGTGGCGGAGACGATATCAGAACTTTCCGAGCCGGGCTTATCCCAAAATTTTCTCTCTCCCTCTCTTTCTCTTTCCTAAAGTCATATATATTTCTTTTCGCTCAATTCTTCAGACAGTTATGCTAATGGGGCTCGAAGTGCAATGAATAATGAGGAGGGCAATGCAGGCAGCGCTGGGCCACGCTCCGCTGCCCGCCCTCACCTTTTTACCTCCACCTGTCAGGACACGAGTATTTTTTTTCTCCTTCCGCAGGTAAAATGTTCCCAGGTAAAGATGTCAGCCTCATTAGCGGCGAAATTTGTGTCAGGTGCTCTCCGGGGTTTTCTCTTCTCTCTCTCTCTTCCTCTCTTTCTGTCTCTCTGTGTCTATATTTTCTGCTTTTTCTTTCTTTTTGTTTGAGCGTGTGTGTACTCGTATGTGTGTGTGTGTGGGTATATGTGTGTGTGTGGGGGGTTGTGTGTGGGGGGGGTTGTGTGTGTATGTGTGCGTGTGTGTGTGTGTGTGTGTGTGTCAGTAAGTGTGTCTAAGTATGCATGTATGTATCTATCTCTTTATCTCTATCTATCTATCCCCGTCCTCTCCGTCTTTCTCCTGATCGTTTTTTTCACAATCTTTATTTCCTTATCTTTTGAAATTTCTTTACTGCCTCTTCGCTCTCCTCCGTGTTACTACATCAAGCTTTATATCTCCGTTCTTGCTTTCTGTCTTAATTCAGCTCGCTCTAATGCTCCCTCCTTCCTTTGCCTTTCATTGCGCCAAGCAGCCTCTCGCCCCCCTCCTGCCCCTCTCCTGTACCCTTCCTGCCCCCTTCGCCGCCCAGGGCACCGCGCCACACCTTACGGCAGGGGTGGGAGGCACTCACGTAGAAAACACACTTTAGGAGTTTAACCGAGGGAGGAGTAAAGCGTGGAAGAGTTAGTATTTTTGTTTCGTTATGTGCTCTGGTTTTCTAAGTTCAAGGTAAATTACTCTAAATGTGTGTAATAAATCGTACCAATGGAAATCTAAGCAGTGCGAATGATTAAGATGTATTTTGTTTTTTATGTACACGGATTTTCTAAGCTCTTGTCTAACCAACCTAACCAATTCTAACCCAAAGAGTGTGAAAGATTTAAGATATTATTTGGTTATTTTATATACATAGATTTCTGGCGACTAAAGTGCATATAATAAATATTGCAAATGCGAACCAAATCAAACGGAAAACATGCAAATGATTGAAGTTACAAGTTCGATTTTTTGCAGCGGGTGAGCAGTCTTGTATACAATCCTCGTAAAGGTTGCTTAAATGCGCGTATTAAACCAAACCTATTCTGGCCTAGCGGGCAGGAAGTGTAGATTGTTAAAGCTGCAATTTCATTTTTTGTGAGCTCGTTTTTTTTTCTATTTAAGTTCCGGTATGATAAACCTAACCAACCAAACCTAACACAATCAGACGGGGTGAGTGGACACGGCAGAAATTATTGTTTCACTCTGTTGTGTGAGCAGTTGTCAAAGTTCTGGTTAACTTCATGTAAATACGTAATTACACCACACCACACCAAACCTACCCTAACATAGCGGCAGGAAGGTGAGTGTGTGTGTGTGGGGGGGGGGGGGGACGGCATGTAATTGGTTGAAATCATCATGATTATATGTGATTACAGATTTTGAAGTTCTGGTAAGGATTATGTAAATGAATGAATGTGATAAATCATTTTTGTTTGATAGCTGAGCAAGGAATGATAGGTGGTATTTTTTTGTTTTGTTTTGTTTACACTTCTCCATAGAGTGTAAAAAGGAAAACACCTCCGAGACCTTTAGAATATGGTGAGTGACACTTCTCGATCTCTGTAAAACTGAGTCATCACAGCCGTTGATGCTCTTAAATCAAAGCAACTTTTGAATAACAAACTAACTTACTAACTCATCATCATCTCAACTCCTTTAGTCACAAATACTCCAACCCCTTTGTCACCATCACGCACTTGGTCACAATCACTCATCTCGTCCTCCTACTCAGTCACTATCACTTCAGACTTCATCTTTTCCTCCTTCCTGTCCCCTTCTTATGCGTCGACCTTCTCTCCCCTCAGAAAAACAATAAGGGTTGCAATACTGAATAACATTAGAAAAGAAAAGAGTAACTCACCACTACTCCAAGCACAATCCACGCCTTCCATTTCGTCCCATTCATCACATCCGTCGATCCTCTGCCCTAAAAACAAACAAACGAAAAGAATAATGTTAAGAATAAATCAATAAAACAGAGGAAGATATGGATAAAGAAATCAGGGTAACATATCAAAAAAGAATTAGATTCCCTCACCGACCATCGAGAGGTGAATCTTTTTGCCTCGACAGCCGGCGACGGGAAGACCAGAGGCGGCGGCGGCGACGATGGGGGGGAGGGCGGTGGCGATGGGGGTGGGCGGTGGCGATGGGGGTGGGCGGTGGCGATGGGGGTGGGCGGTGGCGATGGGGTGGGCGGTGGCGATGGGGTGGGCGTCGGCCGCGATGGGGTGGACTGTGGGGGGGGGGGGGGGGGACGGCTATGGGGTTGGGGGGGGTTGATGAGGAGGGCGTGAAGGGAAGGGATCTAGGTGGTGAGGATGGGGCCATGGATACGGAGTTATGAAGACAAAAGGGTGAAGATACACGATGAGAGGAGGAGGGAAGAAGGAAAGTCGAGGGAGGAAGACGTGTTGTGCAGAGAGAAGGAACATACAGGAAGGCGAGTTGTGGAGTCAAAATGAAGGGGTATGGAGGGAGAAGGAAGAAATATACAGAACGACGGGTTTTGTAGAGAACAGGAAGGGATATAGAGAGAGAAGGAATAGGTACAGGAAGGCAAGCTGGGGAGTCAAAAGGAAGGGGTATGAAGGGAGAAGGAAGCAGTGCAGGAGGACGGGTTTTGTAGAGAACAGGAAGGGATATGGAGAGAGAAGGAATAGATACAGGAAAATGGGCCGAGAAGGGATGAAGAAGGGATATGGTGAGAGAAGGAATAGATACAGGAAGATGGGCTGAGAGGGGATGAAGAAGAAGGAATAAATAAAGGACGACGATCTGTAGAGGGATGAGGAAGGGATACAGAGAGAGTTAATGAACACAGAGAGACGGATTATGTAAGGAAGAGCAAGGGATATATATGGAGATAGAAGGAATGGCTACAGTGATTCCTTGTCGAGGTTGACGTTAGGCAGAGGTGTGGCTGAAGTGACGAGCCACAGGGAGGGAGGAGTTGATGAAGGAGGAGAGAGGAAGAAAATTGCGATGAGTATAGGAGAAGGAAGAAGAGGATGGGGGGTAGGAGGAAGAAGAGGATGGGGGTAGGAGGAAGAAGAGGAGGGGGGGGTAGGAGGAAGAAGAGGAGGAGAAGGAGGAGAGGAAGGGGTTAGTAATCATGCATAGCGGCGATAATTTATTCATGGTCAGCCCGACGAGCCGCGGCGAGGCGGTGTGTTACGCGGCGGCGGCGGCGGCGGCGGCAGCGTCGGGCCGCTGCCTCCACGCCGGGGATTCGTCTCCACTAATAATGGGAAACGGGAAGAAAAGAAAATATTGGGGAAAAAATGCTGACAAGAAACTGATGCTCGGATCCAAAGACCGGTGTGTGTGTGTGTGTGTGTGTGTGTGTGTGTGTGTGTGTGTGTGTGTGTGTGTGTGTGTGTGTGTGTGTGTGTGTGTGTGTGTGTGCGTGCGTGCGTGCGTGCGTGCGTGCGTGCGTGTGCGTGTGCGTGTGTGTGTGTGTGTGTGTGTGTGTGTGTGTGTGTGATTTTTTCTCTCACTTGTATGTGGACAGACTCAGGGAGGAGGAAAAAGTGGTGGAGACGATACAGAACGCTCAACCTCGAGGAAGCTGTTTTACCAAGAGAGGAGATAATATGAGGTTTTCAGTTAAGACGTTGAGCTAGGGATAGACCAAGAATGTTTATTGTCGAAGATGACAGTTATGTGTTATCGAAGAATGGAGGATAGGTGTTCGGAAGATTCTGTCGAGTTGACAAGAGGAGAAACTGATTTTCTTTTCATTAAAGGACAATAAATCCCTTTTGTCACGTTCAGAAATTATACTAAAATCAGAGTTTAAACGTTCTATTACCTTGAGTCCTGTACTTCCTGTCGTGAGGGTCTCCTGTCTCCTGCATTGAGTAATGCAGAGCAGAGTCATCGGCGTAGGAGTACATACAACAGATTTCAGGAACGAAGGTCATTAATGAATAATAAAAAAAAAAAGTGGGAAATAGACAAAGCCTAGTAGAACACCACTGTTTATAAGTTCAGGGGTTGAACAATGACCAATTACCACAGAAGTATAAATGCATAAATACATATACTCCTCAGGGTCTGCGCAGCATTTAGCAGCCATTGGCTCAGAACCTGCGATTTAACCTCCAGATAATAGCGCCAGTAATCAAATGGAAAGTGTCCTCAGCAAAGGTCAAGAGAGAGAGAGAGAGAGAGAGAGAGAGAGTAGGGGGAAAGTGAATAAAAAATAATTATTTTAATCCATTATTCAGTTTGACAATAAAATTTGCATATTTGGGGCAGCAATTAAATATTCTTAACACGGAACCTTCACAGAATTACTGTGGAAAAAATGAAGATGAAATCATAAAAAAATATAACTCTAAAAATTACTGAATGGAGAGATAACAACCTTGTGTTCGGTCCATGATGGCGGCTCATGACTGGCGAAGGAGGAGGAGGAGGAGGAGGAGGAGGAGGAGGAGGAGGAAGAGGAGGAGGAGGAAACATGGAAACATGGACGAGCAGGCAGCAGAAAGCCTATTGGCTCATTGCGAGGCTGCCTGCTTTTAGATATTTAATCAAACTGTCAGCCACAGGAGTGGCTTGCGGGAAGGATTGAAGCACTTCTGTACGTACTCGTGGGTACGTTTAGTTCACTCCCGACGCAGCAAAGTGACGGTCAATGCGATTTTTAAAGGAGTTGATTGTTTACACACCAACCACTCCTGCAGGAAGGTTGTTCCAATGGCGGACGACTCTGTTCGAAAAATAACTCCTGCCGACATTCGTAAATCATCGCTTGGCTTGAATTGTTTTACCGTTGTTTCTTGTTCGCTGGTTAGATTGTAGGGTGAAGAGTTTGGAGTGATCAACATTGCTGAACTTGTTCAGGTACTTGAAGACTTGTATCAAGTCTCCCCGCGGTCGTCTCTTTTCCAACGTGAAGAGGTTGAGTCGCTTGAGTCTTTCTTTGTAATGTTGCGTTCTCAATGATGGTATCATTTTCGTAGCGCGTCGCTGTACTCTCACGACTAATTCAATGTCTTTCTTGTAGTTGGGAGGGGCCTTACCAGCGAATTGCACAAGGATAACACAACTCCCGGCGTATTGTATTCGAAGTTCCTCGCTATGAACCCGAGCATAGTATTGGCTTTCTTGCAGGTGGACTTGCAGTGTTTTGCGTGTTTCAGGTCACTGCTGATGGTGACCCCGAGGTCTTTTTCCTCCTGCACTGCCTGTAGTGGTTCGCCACCCGTGTAGTAAATGTGGTTACTAGTTTTGGACCCGATGTGCATTAATTTACATTTGGTAGTGTTGAAGGACATCTGCCACTTTTCCGACCACTAAGTGATCTGGTCCAGGTCTCTCTGGATGATTTCGCAGTCAAATGTCGTGAGGGCCTTCCCACCCACCTTGGTGTTGTCAGCAAATTAAGAAAGTGTGGATTTTAATCCAAGTTTTAGGTCGTTGATATATATAATAAAGAGTATGGGGTCCAGCACTGACCCCTGTGGCACTCCACTTGTCACCGGGAGCCACTCGAAGGCCTGCCCGTCGAGTAGAGCTCGTTGCTTTCTTCCAGTGAGGCAATCCTTTATCCACGCAATCAGATTGTCTCCCAGTCCCGCCGATTTCAGTTTCTTGAGAAGTCGTTCGTGCGGTACCTTGTCAAAGGCCTTCTGAAAGTCTGGATAGATAACATCGCTGGGGACGTGATTATCCCAGTTTTCATATATACCCTTGAAAGAATCCAGGTTAAGCATGAGCGCTTATTCCTGAAACCGTGCTGAGCATCGGAAATGACATTGATGTCTTCAAGAAACTTGGCGAGTTTGTCCCTGATGATCTTCTCGAGACCTTTTCCAGCCACTGAAGTCAAGCTAATTGGCCTGTGGTTCAGGGGCTCGCTCTTGTCTCCCTTCTTGTAGATCGGTGTTACGTTCGGTTGTTTCCAGTCTTCCGGAGCTTTATTTTGTTGTAGTGTCAAGTTATAGATGGCGGTGAGTGGCTTGAGTATTTGCTGGTTGAGTTCCTTGAGAAGCCTGGGTGACAAGTCGTCGGGTCCGGTTGACTTGTTTGTCTCTAGTTTATCTAGGTATTTTTGCAAGTTCCTTTCCCATTTCCTTTCCCGCCATGAGGCGGTGGCTGCGTCGACAGAGTGACGGCGCGGCGTTCAGGAGGACGCGAGTTCAATCCCCGCCCGGTGCCACCAAGCTGGGATTTTTCAGCCGCCGCCGAGTGGCTTAAAACTACCCACATGCTGTCCAGAAGACCACCTATCAACCCGGACTCTAGATTCTAGGATTAAAGATGAGCTCCGGGAGGGCAGCATGAGCCAGTGCAAGATGGCGCCACTATAAACACTCGCCTGCGCCAGAACGGGCTGGGTCGACCATCAGGCCCCACCGGGAAGAAGCCTACCGGCGCAATAGGCCGCGACGTAAAAAAAAAAAAAAAAAAAAAATTGAGGCAATTTCTTGGGGGGTGATTCCCCTCGGTGGAATAGTGCTCTCGGGTATCGACTCTGTGTTCTCGACCGTGAACACAGACGCGAAGTTCTTGTTCAGGATTTCGACAATGTGTCTGCTGTCTTGTGTTATGGCGCCGCTTTCCTCTTTTAGGCCAGGGACCGATGTTGCTTTTCGACTTCTTTTTTGTTCTTATATATGTAGAGAATTTTTTTCGGGTTAGACTTGGATTCGCTTGCTGTTCGCTTCTCATAGTCGCGCTTACATTGGCGGATGAGGGTTCTGCAAGCTCTGAGGCTGCGGTGGTATTGTTCACGTGCTTCATCTGTGTTGTTTTCCTTCAACAAGGAGGAGGAGGAGGGGGAGGAGGAGGAGGAGAAGAAAGATGAGAAGAAGGAAGAGGAGGAGGAGGAGGAGGAGGAGGATAAAGGAGAAGATGGAGGAGGAGAAAGCGGAAGACGAGGTGAAGGAAGAAGGGTGAGGAAGAGGAAGAGTAGGAGAAGGAAAACGGGGGAGAAAGAGGAAAAGGAGGAGGAAGAGGAGGCGGCTAAGACGATCCCACGTTTGTTTTCTCTTCGGCGACTTCTGCGCTGCCCCGCCCCCTCCTTCCCCCTTCCCTCCTCCGCCCAAAGAAAGGCTCCGTCTCGTGCTCTGATTGACGGGGGGGCGGGGGTGGGGGCAAAGCTGGTGATTGCGTCAGGGTTTTTATTCATTCCTATTTTCCAGGGAAGATATGAATATGGATATCCGAGCCACCAACTATTGACTCCCCGTCGCATCCTGTCTCTCGTCTGACTCAGCTCTGTGATAAGACATCCCCCGCCAACCAGCCAGCCTGACCGACAACCCTTCCATGTCCCTCCTCGCCCTCCCCCCTCTCCCTCTCTCTCTCTCTCTCTCTCTCTCTCTCTCTCTCTCTCTGTCTCCTACCTCCCTGTTTCACGCCACTAGCATCTCCCTCTTATGCATTCAAACTCTCTTCTCACACTATAACCTCTACTCCTCACCGTGCCCACCTTCTCTTGCCTAACCTACATGCTATAACCCTATGATTTTCACTTCAATCTTTAACGCACTAAATTTATCACCTAAATAACTCGCCTGCCATCCCTTGTCTATCCTCTAATACTATCGTTTTTACCTCAGTCTTATGCACCCAACCTACCTCCCTATTTACTTCTCTTTCCTTTACCTGCTTCACCCTATTCTACTAATTATTATACTTCTTTGTTATGCATTCAACCACCTCCCTCTGTTTCCTTTCTTCCCTTTCCTAGGTTAGTCTTCCTCATCCCATATTTTCGTTCTTACCCACCTATTCTCTTTCCCACACTCACCAATTTTACTCTTTTTCATCTTTTTTCCTCTAACCCTCTACCTTTTTTTTAACTCTTTTTTTTTTCCTCTTTAAATCCTTCCCCATCGACCCAGTTCCTTTTATCCATCTACCCTTCGTCACCCAGGCTCCCTTATCTTCCTCATGACTGCATACCTTCCCTTCCCTGACTCCCCCCACGTTTTCTTGTCCTTCCTCTTCCTCCCTCACATTCCCATCTTCCCCTTCCCCTTCTACCCTTCCTCACTCTAAGTTTTCCATCTTCCTCATACCTACCTACTTTCCCTACCCACGTGGCCATCTTCCCTTACCTACCCTAACTAACCCTTACCCCTCCCCTCCTCCTCCCTCCGTCTACCAACCTACACCCTCCACCCCACCCCCTTCTTCCACCCGTCGTCATGAGTTCCGGGATGACACTAACTAATATCGAGGGTCTGAAAAATAGCGAGAGCGGACAGACACCCAAGGGAGGAAATAAGTCCCGAGGAGGTTAGACTGTTTACTCAGCTTTGATATTGCGTCTTTGTTATTCCGCTGCGACATGTGGCTGGTGGGATTGTGTGTGTTCTGTGTGGACGACCGTGGCTGTGGACTGGAAAAGACTGATCTGCGAATGTACTTAATCATACATCTTTGACATCTATTTTTTTTTTATATTTACAGCATTGTGTGGCTATCTTTCCTATTGGTTACTCTCCTTTACCCCAAAAAAAACTTAAAATGACCAGTGACTTTTTTTTCTTTTTAATTCACTTCTATTTAGTCATCTTTTTTTTTCTCTTGGTAGTGGATTTATTCTTCTTCATTCACTTCTATTTAGTCATCTCTTTTTTTATCTCTTGGCCTTTCTTCCTATACCCTAAAAAGTTAATATGGCCAGTGACTTTCTTCTTCTTCATTCACTTCTATTTAGTCATCTCTTTTTTATCTCTTGGTCTTCCTTCCTATACCCTAAAAAAAAGTTAAAATGACCAGTGACTTTATTCTTTTCCACACAAATAAAAAGAGACATAACCTTTCACTCGCTTCAATTAAACCTTCATCTCTTTGGTATTTCCTCTGCTCCATCTAGCGTTTATTGCCTTCCTCTACGCCTCTTTATACCCTTTTCCCCTCCCCCTCCTCCTCCTCCTTCTCCTCCTTCCTAACTTTTTTATCCTCTCCCCTTATACGATCTTTACTCGGCCCAGACGTGTATCGATCCAGGTGGGAGTGTACAGGTGCTTGTTTTAGGTGCTCCCTTCAGCTACATTCACTTAAACCTCTTTCCACCTCCTTTCCCTGGCTACAGTTCACCTTTATTCCTGCTCTACACGCCTCTCTCCCCTCCCTCCTCCTCCTGCTCCTCCTCCCCAGCCTTTATTGCCTTCCTATATAGCGCTCTGTACCCTCCCTAAGGCCTTTCTAACTTTGCCTATCTATTTCTGTAACATGATCTTTACTCACGCCAGATGTGGTTTGACTCTTTTTTTTTCTCACAGTTTCTCACTTCTCCTCTCCAGGCATCGTCCATGACCTGCTCCTTCCCTTGACTTGCTCCGTACAACCTCCCTCCTCCACTTCTTCACCTCCCTCAATCCTCTTCTTTCCTGGCGTATTCGTTCCTCAACTTCCTTCCCCTTCAACTTCTACTTCTTCCTCACTCCAATAAGTCTCCCCCACCCTCCTCCACTTCTTCACTTCCACAAATCCTCTGCTCTTCTGGCTTCTTCGTTCCTCATATACTCCTTCCCTCAACTTGTTCCTCACTCCAATAAGTCCCCTCCACCCTCCTCCACTTCTCTCCTGGCGTATTCGTTCTTCATATACTCCTTACTTCAACTTGTTCCACACTCCAATAAGTACTCCCCACCCTCCTTCACTCCTTCACCTCCCCCAACCCTCTTCTCTCCTGGCTTCTTCGTCCTTCACCTACTCCTTCCTTCAACTTGTTCCACACTCCAATAAGTTTCCCTCACTCTCCTTCAATCCTTCACCTCCCCCAACCCTCTTCTCTCCTGGCTTCTTCGTCCCGTCCTTCAGTCCATTTGTTCCTCATTTTTCCCTTTACTTCCACACTAAAATACGTGCCATCTCCCTCCTTCACCTCGTTATCTAAGACCACCTATTCCGCATATATTCCTCTAAAAACATCTTACCCTACCCTTCCAGCTGTTACTCAAAGGCTTAATCCAAGTCATGTTACTCTTTTTTCTTATCTACCACTTAACTCCACTTAATACTTAAAACTCGCCTCCATTTTAACTAGCTACCCATTTCTCCTCTTCCCTACCATTAACCTACCTGCTACTTGAGTTCTCACCTCTATGCCTACCTTCCCTCTCTCGAACATACTTCTTTTACCTACCACTCCTTCCTTTCCCTCCCTCCTATAACTAATCTACCTCTACAAATTCACCCTTCTCCCTACCTCTCCTCTCTCTTCCCTACCATTTATCAACCACTTACAACTCCACTGTCATCTGTCTCTCTTACCTACCCCTTACCTACCATCCAAACTCACCTCTCTTCCCACCTCTCTCTTACCTTCCATTTGCCTACCAATCAGTAACACCTCTAGTCCCACCTTGCCTCTCTCTTACCTGCCTCAACTCACGTCCCTCGTCACTCGATATCCACCTCCTGCCAGCTCCTCCCTCACCATTTGTCAACTTACCACTACTCAATACCTTGCCCTTAACACCCGTCCCTCCCTCTCTGCCCCCGTTCCCCCCCCCCCCAGCCTTCAATAGCTACCCCCTCCCTTTCAGTACACCCTTACAACTCAATTCCCGACCAATATCTTCGCCCTAACCACTACCTTACCCATCTACTACATCACCACACCTCTTTTTAACTCCCCCACCTCTCCTCTTCTCCCTCTTTACCCACCCTGACTACCTACCTTCCCTTCCCACGAGAGCTTCTTTCCCTAACTTGCTCTACTTTTCTCTTGCCCCTCCTTTTCCTCTCTCTCAGACCCTCCATCTTTATCATGCACCACCTGATAATAATTCTGCATATTTCTTTATCGCTATTATCATCCTTCTCTGCAATCATAACCACTTCCTTTACTTCCCCCTCCACCTGAACCATACTACCCATACATTTTTTTCCCAGTCATTCAACCCGTCCCCGCCCCGCCATCCCCTCAACCCCAATCCTTTCCACACTGCTTCCTCAATTACTCCATCTCACTTCTAACAACGCCCACACATTGCTTCCCTTCCCGATCTCCTCTCCTCCACCCCGTCCTCTCCTCACCCTTCTGGCATTTCCTCTCAACATCCCAGCCATCCTTCTTTCACCACCCCTTCCCATTCACTCTCTCTCCACACCCCGCCATCTCTCCACCATCCCGTCCCCTCCGTACCTGAATACTCTCTCTCACAACACCCCCACCACCTTCCTCCCCCACCCAGTCCCATCCGCACTCGCTCTCCATTTCTCCCCAGACCCCCGCCATCCAATCCTTCACCACTACTTCCCCTTCCTACTTGCACTCCTTGTCTCACCCCCCCCCCCAGCATCATTCCTCCACCACACCGTCCCCTTCCCATCCACACTTATTCTTTCGCCCCCTTCTTTCCCCACCATCCCCTCCTCCTCTACCCCGACCCTTTCGCTCCCGCACTCCGTCCAAGGCAAGGTGAAAAGCTGTACTCAACACGCTCCGAGCCTTGTATTGGCAAGCTGAAATGGGCCTCTTACTGCACCACCTCGAGGCTTACCCACTCATGAAATTGTACATATTTGACTCCGCACCCTCACAACGGCGCGCCATGCCGTTACCAGGGAGAAAACCGACACCCGTTTCGTTCGGTCTTGAAGTACTTAGAGGAACGTTGGTGTGAGAATGTTTAGGGTAAGGTTGGTCCGTAGAGGTGGGAAAGGTGGAGATAGAGAGAGAGAGAGAGAGAGAGAGAGAGAGAGAGAGAGAGAGAGAGAGAGAGAATGGGGTAAAAGACAGCAATGGGAAAAAAAAGCTAGAGATGGGAAGAAAAAGAACATAATATTAAAGTTTGTCATTAAATCTGAAAACTATGGGAGAAGTAACTGCTACAGGAAAAAAGGACAACATTGGAGAAAAGTAGAGCGAACGGAAAAAAAAACCACAGAAGAATATCGTGAACCTTAGCTTAGAAACGATACTTGCAGAGAGAAGCGTAATCCTGCAGCTCCCACATTGCGTTTTTTTTAGAGCAAAGGAGACAGTTCAAGGGCATAAAAAAAAGAAAACAACAATGAAAAAATAAGCCCACTACTCACTGCTCCTTGCGTGTGTTCGTTCGTACTTGCACGCGTATTTCTCCTTAAGGTGTAATTGTAGAGTGGTTGACTGTGTATGGCTTGCGTTCTCGCCTCATTCACACCAATTTCGAGTATTTTTCCCCCTTTTTCTCCTTCCCCTATCTACTATCTATGTATATTCCTCCCTGTGCTCTTTTACTGTTCCTTCGCATCCCTACCCCCCCCCCCAACCCCCATTTCCTCTGCCTTCACTTCCCTTCCACTTGTCAGTCTTTCTACACCTTCCTCCTTCACCTCGTCCTTCTTTTCCTTTTCCCCTACCGACTATTTTTTTTCCTCCCTGTCCGCCTTTCTTGGTCCCTTCACCTCCTTGCCCTCTTTTCCTCTATCTCCATTCCTCCTTCCTCTTCTCATCCTTTCTATACCATATTCTTCTTCCTTCCTCTTTTGTAATTTTCCCCTCACCCTTATATTTAAATCTCCCCTCTCCTTGATTCCTTCCTCTCACACCTATTCCCTCACTCCCCTACGTATTACAACCTTTACTCTTCCGTATAATAATTCCCTCCCTCTCTCCCTCTCCCCCTCCTTCCTCGCACCCTGCCTCCCGCCCTCCCTCTGCCCTTCCTGCCTCGCCTCCTCCCTCCCCACCTCCACCACCTGCCTGCTCCGAGGTGTGTTGCTCTACTCGTCACCTTGCGAGCCTGTTCCGCTATCGAATCCCGATACCTCCTCTTCCTCCTCCTTCTCCTCCTCCTCGACTTCCTCTTCCTTCTCTTCGTTTTCTTCTTCCTCCTTCTCCTCCTCCTCTTCCTGTGTACTCCTATGTATTCCTCCTTCTTCACCTTTTTCTTCCTCTTCCTCTTTTTCTTCTTGATTTTTTTTTCTTCTTCTTCATCTTCTTTTTCATTATCTTTATTTTTCTTTTCTTCTTCTTCTTCTTCTTCTTCTTCTTCTTCTTCTTCTTCTTCTTCTTTTTCTTCTACTTCTTCTTCTGCTTCTGCTTCTTCTTCTTCTCCATCTTCTTCTTAATTTTTTTCCTTACTTCCTCTTCTTTTATTTATGCCTTTTTTTTACTTTCTTCTGATCTACTTCTTGCTCCTCTTCCTCGTGCTGGGCGGTCTGTGGTCTGGCCCTGCCCTCCCCAGGCCGTCAAGGCGCCACTAGGACCCCCTCCCCCAGCCTGTCTGTTGCTTGCCTCGCCGACAGACACGCTAGACACCCGCAGACGCCGACGCTGCCTCGCTCCGTAGCAACAAGCGGGCAAGATCTTGGCCTCCTCCTCCTCCTCTTTTTTTTTATCACGGTTCTTGCTTTTGGTTTAATGTTTGCAGGATTTTTAGGGGAGTTTATTTTTATTTTTCGAGTTCGCTCTATTTTATTTGTCATTTGTTTTCTTTTTGGTTCTTAATTTCTCTTCCTTTACTCCTTATCACGGTTCTTGTTTTAAGTTTCATATTATAAGGAATTTTAGGAATATATGTTTTATTTTTCGAAGTGCTTTTATTTTATTTGTCCGGTTGTTTTTTTTCGTTTATTCTTCCATGTGGATTTTTTTTCTCTATTGCATCATACATCGATTCATGGTTTTCTCATTAACAACCGTATAACTGTTTTCTGTGGACCTCACATTCTTCCTGTTTTTTTTATTGTCTTTCTTATTTCTCAAATGAGCTTTTTGTTGTGTATTATGAAATATTTATTATCCTTCCCTCTGTCTCTCCATCTCCATAATCTTCAACAGCCCCTCGTCCTCTTTCTTCTTCTGTCTCATTGTTCTCACTGTCATTTTCTCTTTCTCGGCGTCTCAGGTGTTTGGGGTTGCTGAACAGGCAGGTATAATGTCCGCGTTCCTCCCTCTCCACCTGCTTCTCCTCTTATAATAAAAATAATAACAATAATGACAGGACAAGGTTTATTATGACCGTGACCAAGCCATCACTCAATAACCACGTTCTTTTGTGTTTTTTACCATCACTGTATTTTCTCATCGCTGACTCTTTATCCCCTGGGTGCCTTTTTCTTCACTATTCCCACATTTAAGGACAAAACTTTCTCACTAGGTCTGCTTGAGGAAGAGGCGGAGCTCGTGTGAGACTGAGACTTTATAGTCTCGATAAAACTGCAGGATTACGGTCTGCAATTTTCCGCCTTGGAAGTGTCGGAGTGCCAGACTTTTCAATTTATATCATTAACACCTTTCCGGCCACCACTACTAAACTACACCTCTTTAACCTTCCCCCTACATCTCGTCCTTCTCCTCTTTGCCGACATTGATTGCCTGCATTCCCTTCCCACGTGACCCACCTTCCCTTCCTCGCCCTACTTTTCTCTTGCAATTCGTCTTCCTCTTCCTCACACACTCCTTCATCACAATGCGAGAGAACGAGAAGAGCCTATTTCTCTCCTCCTTTAGCTTCATTATTTTGTTTTCTTTTCACTTTTCGCAAGACTTAAGGATTTTTTAATAATTTGCTTTATCGTGCCGTTTGAGACCTTAAAGTCAGGCTACACTTCCATCATGAACCACACCACACTCCCACCTATCTTCCTTGTCTCGTTTGCTTATATTTATCTCTCCATGTATGTGATTCCCGAGTGAAAACGCTCAGCTGTAGCCCAGAAACTAACTATATGATTGTTTAGAATATACTCTCGCTGTGATTTCCCCAAAAAAGTTACCTACGTGAGGTATATCCAACCTTTCCTAACTTAACCTAACCAATCCTATCGTAACCTGACCTGTCCGAGAGTAAGCGCCACACCCGAAGATAGAATGGAAATATGCGTCCCGTTCACCAGCAGAAGCCCTCTCATCAACTCTTCCTTAATTCTTCCCTAAAAAAAAAATAGATATTGTGATGTTTTCAGACTGAGCGCCAGAAACGGAGATGAGGGATGAGGAGGGAAGTGATAATGGTTAATAAGGGCAAGAGACGACGAAAGGAGGAGTGGAGAGGAAAGGGGAAAGGGAGAGGTTAATGGAATAGGTTATGGAAAGTAGGAAAAAATAATTAAGAGAGGGGTGAGGGGTACAAGGGGCGGGATGGCAAATGGGAAGGGGAGAATGGAGAAAAGAGGAAGGGAAAGATAAATGAAATAGGTTAGGAATAGAAGGAAAAAAGAAGAGGGATAAGAAATGAGAAAAGGGAAGATGGAGGAACCGGATAATAAGGGAGGTAATCAACGTTCACGGGTTAGGGAGAGGAGGGAGAGGCATTGGGAGGTAAGGGGAGAGGAGTAAGGGGTGAAAGGTGAGGGGGAATGTGTGGTATGTTTGGGTTGTGAGATAAGCGTATGGAGGTCACGGGGTCAGGAATTCTGGAACCGAGTCAAGAGTAGAGAGGAAACGGGGGCAACGAAGAACGGAGGTAACAAGGAGGAGGAGGAGAGGGAGGAGGGAGGAGAGGAGGGAGGAGAGAGGAGAGGAGGGAGGGAGAGAGAGAGAGAGAGAGAGAGAGAGAGAGAGAGAGAGAGAGAGAGAGAGAGAGAGTGTGCACACAGTGACCCACTAACAAAATTTCCCTGCTTGAGTTTCCTTCACTGTTTTCTCTTTTTCTCTTCCTCATTTTCAACTTTCAGCTAAGACCTTTCTCTCTCTCTTTTAACTTTTCATCTAGTTCCTTTTTATGGGCTTCATCTCAGTCTCTACTCTATTTTGCTTTCATATCTTTCCCATTTTTTTCCACTTTACCTTGCTCTCTCTCTCTCTCTCTCTCTCTCTCTCTCTCTCTCTCTCTCTCTCTCTTCCTATGTACCTTATCTATCTTTTCATTACATTATCTAACTTCCCATTTACTATCAATGACTTCCTTATACCATTAACACCCTTCCGGTCACTACTGTTACAACACATCTCTTTACCCACCCACACACACACTTCCTCTCCCTTCTCTGTACCCAAACTGACTACCTACAGTTGCTTCACACGTGACCTTCCTGCCCTTACTCGCCCTACTGTTCTCTTCCCTTCCTCTTCCTCTCCCTCAGACCTCCTCTCCCCCCGGTTCCTCCATCTTCCCTTTTCTTATTTCTTATCCCTCCCCTTTAACCCCTCACTCCTATCTTAGTCATTCTCCTTCTTTTCCTAACCTATTTCATTTATCTTTCCATTCCTCTTTTCTCCATTCTCCCCTCCCCATTTACCACCACTTTCTCCCTTCTTCCCTTCCGCCTTTCTCCCTTCCCCCTTCCTCCCTCCTCTCCCTTTTCCCCTCTCCTCCTCCTTCCTTCCTCCCTCTCCCTCACCTTCGGACGCCTGCACACCTTCAACACATGGGCAACACGTGTAGAGGAGGCGCCGCACCGGAGCACTAACGGCCCAGGTGATGTATGCCTTAATTGGCCCGACTCGGTAAACGGTGCACAACTTTCCCCATTAATACCGAACACTGAAGCCATTCTAATAAACATCAATTTCGGCGCTACGAGGAGGATGAGGAAGTCCTTACGTACGCCATTAGTACTGCGTGGGGAGACGTTTGTTCTATCCTATCATTCGAGCAAGCAAAAAAAATGTAGCCTATGGGAAGTTCAATGAATAATGTGATTGTCTTTATTTCTAGTCTTTCAGTAACGTTAAAAAATATCACGAAGGGTAATTATTAAAATTAACTTAAATATTAACACGATTGTCTTTATTTTAGTCTTTCAGTAACGTTAAAAAATATTACGAAGGGGAATTATTAAAAGATACTTAGTTATTAGTTATGATGAGAGAGCCGTTTATTATTGTTTCCGTATCATTCGAACAAGCAAAAAAATGTAGCCTCTGGGAAGTTCAAGGAATCATACGATTGTCTTTATTCTAGGCTTCCAGTAACGTTCAGAAATATCACGAAGGGGAATTATTAAAAGTCACTTAGTTATTAGTTCTGATAAGCGAGCCGTTTATTATTGTTTCCGTATCATTCGAACAAGCAAAAAAAATGTAGTTAATGGGAAGTTCAAGGATTAATACGATTGCTCTTTTTCTAGGCTTCCAGTAACGTTTAAAAATATCACGAAGCGGAATTATTACAAGAGAGAAGGCTTTTGTAGTTGTGTATTATTCAAGCAAGCAGAAAAATAGGTAATATGTATAAGAAGTTCTGGGAAAACATACGATTGACTTCTTTCTTCTTGGCTTCCAGTAACGTTTAAAAATATCACGGAGGGGAATTGTTACAAGAGAGAAGGCTTTTGTTGTTCTGTATTATTCGAGCAAACATGAAAATAGGTAATAGTATGAGAAATTCTAGGAAAATATACGATTGACCTCTTTCTTCTAGGCTGCCAGTAACGTTTAAAAATATCACGGAGGGGAATTATTACAAGAGAGAAGGCTTTCGTTGTTCTGTATTATTCGAGCAAACATGAAAATAGGTAATAGTTTGAGAAATTCTAGGAAAATATACGATTGACCTTTCTTCTAGGCTGCCAGTAACGTTTAAAAATGTCACGAAGGGGAAGCATCACTAGTACATTGTTTTGATGAGAGGGTCGTTTGTTCTTCCATATCATTCGAGCAAGCAAAAAAAAAATGAAGTGTATACGAAGTTCAGGGGAAAAAACACGATAGGATTTTTTTGGGCTTCCAGCAACGGTTTGAAATATCACGGAGGGAAATTATTACACGTCAGTAAGTTATTATTTTTGATGAGAGAGAGACTTTTATGTTGTTAGTTAGTATCATTCGGGCAAGTAAAAAAAAAAAGTAATTTGTTCGATGTTCCTAGGCTTACATTATAATATGTTTAAAAATATCACGAAGATAAATCATTGCAAGTCAGCCGGTTGTTAGTTCCGATGAGAGACCCTTCATTATTGTTATTCCATATCATTCGAGCAAGTTAAAAACAATCTAAATAATACGAAGTTCTGGGAAAAGTAGGCTTGGCTTCTTTCCTACAGTCTTCCAGTAACGATTTGGAATATCACGAAGGGAAATTATTAGAAGCCAGTCAGTTATTATTTCTGATGAGCGAGGTGTTCATCATTCCGTATCATAAGCAACCCAAAAAAGCTGCTATACGGAGGTTTTTGAAAAAGTAGGCTTATTCATTCATATACTTTTTTACGGTAAAGGAAACAGCTCAAGGGCAAAAAACAAAGTAAAACAAAAGAAGCTAGTTAATCACTGCTCCTGTAAAAGCAAACAGGAGTGGCCAACAGACTAAAACATTAAGGAGGTGAGCGGGCGCAGCGAGCAGGTTAGGTAGCAATAAGTAACGAGGAAATAACTTTTTTTTATCATCTTGACCATTCGTATAAAGATATAAAAAAAACTTTCAGATATACGACAATCAATGAGGGAGAAATAATGTGAGTTCTTTAGAGGCTTCCAGTGGTACTCTAGAATATTAAAGGATAAAAGGGAGTTGTGAGCTATGGCCTGTTATTTAGTTATAAGTACTGCAGAAGAGGGGGGGCGCGGTGGTCTAGTGGGGAGTGCGTCAAACCATGGTCTGAGGTTCGAACCCCAGTGCCGCCGCGTGACGTCAGGAAGGGCATCCGTTCCTAATAACCCCAAGCCACAACCTTGTAATAGCGACCTTGTAAGAGAATGGGTAAAATCTATCACGACGAATAAGATGACTGCAGGAGTTTTTTGTATTTTTTTAATCTTTTTTTGGTATTTTCCTATTATCATTAACACAGGAGAGTCATTTTATTATTCCTTATCACCCCATAAAGGGCGTGGCAGCTCAAGTGGCAAAGTGACTGACTACGATACAGAGGACAAGGTTGGAATCTCGCTCGTATTTCCGGGCTGGTGTTTTCTCAGGGTTAGCGGTTGGCCATATCCTACGATACTGGAGACAAAAGTGTATATTGAAGCTGTATTGCATTGTATTGAAGCTGTAATGTATTGTAGTGTATTGTAGTGGTGTAGTGTAATGTACTGTATTGAAGTTGTTTTCCTTGGTTACTGGGCGATCTTGATGTACGATACTAGTGATAAGAGTGTATCAAGTTTGTTTTGTGTTGTACTGTGTTGTGTTGTGTAGTGCTGTTTTGTGCTGTGTTGTGCTGTTTTGTGCTGTGTTGTGCTGTGTTGTGTTGTACTGTTTTGTGCTGTGGTGTGCTGTTTTGTGCTGTGGTGTGCTGTTTTCTGCTGTTTTGTGCTGTGTTCTGTTGTAATGTTTTGTGCTGTGGTGTGCTGTTTAGTGCTGTGGTGTGCTGTTTTGTGCTGTTTTGTGCTGTGTTGTGTTGTACTGTTTTGTGCTGTGGTGTGCTGTTTTGTGCTGTGGTGTGCTGTTTTGTGCTGTTTTGTGCTGTGTTGTGTTGTACTGTTTTGTGCTGTGGTGTGCTGTTTTGTGCTGTTTTGTGCTGTGTTCTGTTGTACTGTTTTGTGCTGTGGTGTGCTGTTTTGTGCTGTGGTGTGCTGTTTTGTGGTGTTTTGTGCTGTGTTGTGTTGTACTGTTTTGTGCTGTGGTGTGCTGTTTTGTGCTGTTTTGTGCCGTGCTGTGTGTGCTTTGTTGTGCTGCGTTGTGTTGAGCTGTGTTATACTAAGTTATTTTCCATGGTTACTAGCTGGTCTTAACCTACGTCCATGGGCACTAAGTCAATTAAAATCCAGGGAGGTAAGTAACAAAAGAGGCGGAGTAAAAACCCTGATCATCCTACTCTAAATTCCGCTGGTCCTGCACATAGATGGCGCTGCTCCCTTATCCCCAATGCTCCTGGTAGTATGAGGCCCAAACATTATCTCTCGACGAAGCAAAAAACTCGTCTATGCGAAGTTCCGGGTGAAATAACCTCGACACCTTAATAGGCTCACCGCAGCAGTTTATAAGGTAATGGAGATGAGGGGAAACCAAGAGCAGGTTACGTGATATCTGTCATGAGTAACCGTACGGAAAGAGGAGGGAGAGGGAGGAAAAAGTGATTGGAGTTTTTTATGCTTTATCATCGCTATATATAAAAGGTCAACGCCCCCGCCATTCATTCTGGACACTCTTTTACTATGACCAACCTAAAAAAAAAAATGTATTCGATCTTGTTATTTTTACACATGCCCAGCTCACATTATGCTTACAAAAGGGGCATATGCCTTCCACGTCTTAGTCTATAATCTGTTAAGGTGTAGGGGAGCTAAGAGGGTGTGTAAGAGTGTAGGTGAATGTGTTAAGGGGGTATAACACTGGGCAAATTTTCCGTGGATCTTCAGTCAAACCACGATTTCCGCTGGCGTGGTTCTCATATTTCCGTGGTTTTCTGACGTGTCCACGATCTTCCAAAGCTACAGTAGATTTCACCGAAGGACGACGATATTACTCACCATCATCATCAGCAGCAATAACAAGAAACAAATGAGAACCACGCTAGCGGAAATCGTGGTTTGGCTGAAGATCCACGGAAAATTTGCCCAGTGTAATAGCCCCTTTAGCAGATGGCGTATGCTGAGAGTGGTGTGGAGGAGCGTAGGTGAGTGGAGAAAGTACGTAGAAGTGAAAACGGAGGTGACTGCAGGTGAGGTATGCTGGATGAGGTGTGTGGGAGTGAAGGTGAGATGAGAGGGCTGTGTGTTGAAGGAGGCGGAGGCGAGAGGTGATAGCAAGTGGAGTATGCTGGGAGAGGTATGCAAGAATAAGAGGAAAGAGGAATTTGCATAAAAGAAAGTGGATGTATTAGACAATGTAGATCAATGAAATGAGGTGATAATGATGTGCATAAAGGGAGATGGAAGTGGTAACCGGTGGAAGATGCTGGGAGAGGTGAGCAAAAGTGAGAGATGAGCTGATAGGAATGGGTATGCGATAAGGTGAATGTAACAAACGGTGGAGATGAGGTGAGATAAGCGATGTACATATATAAGAAAAGGCAGATGTGATGATGCTGGGAGAGGTTTGCAGAAGTGAGAGATGAGCTGAGAGGAATATGTATACGATAAGGTGAGTGTAACAAACGGTGGGGATGAGGTGAGGTAAGCGATGTACATATATAAGAAAAGGCAGATGTGAGAGCAGGTGAAAACGACCAGAGGAGGAGGAGGAGGAAGAGGAGGAGCATAGGATGACGGAGGAGATGAATGTAATGAGATGTAATGAGTGACTCTACGGGATGCTGTTGCTGATGATGATAATGATGATGATGCTTCGGGGTGTCGCTGCTTCCCCAGATGAGACTGAGTGACCAGCTGTTGCGCGAGCTAATTAACAAAGGGGGGAAATTGTGAGTCTTCTGGCGGCGCTTAAAGCTGTCCCACACAACTTATACATTTTAACGCGGAGTCGTGGATAAAAGTTGCAGCGGAAAGGTTTTATGAAGCGTTGGCGAGACGGTGTGTAGGCGGCAGGGGAGGGAGAGGAGGGGAATATGGAAGGTGGGAAGGAGAAAGAGGAGGAAAGAGGACGGGGGAAGAGGAGTAGGAGTAGAACGGGAGCTTTTAAGAGGAGCATAAGAGGGAAGAGTAGTAGTAGTAGTAGTTGGTGTAGGCGGAGGACGTGTAGGAAGAGGTGGAGGAAGGGGAGTGAGGGGGGGGGGAGGAGGAAGAGGAGGGAAGGGGAAGGAAAGGGAGGCATAGCAGTTAACGGTGTAGGCCACTCAAGGAAAATGGAATGAGGAAGATGGGTTAAGTATAAGGCTCAGGGGGTTATCGAAGTACTGAAGAAGAGGAGGAGGAGGAGGAGGAGGAGGAGGGGGAGGAGGAGGATACTTAACACAGCCGCCTTTACTACATGGGGAGGAAGAGAGAGGTCTGGGGAAAAACAAATCCTTTCTTCTCTTCAAACCGTATATCATTCCACTCTTGTTCTCTTCCTCGTCCTCTCCTCTTCATCCTTTCCATCCTCCTCCTCTGTATCCACTAATTTTGCTATCTCTCTTCAGCTATTCTCTAACATTCCCTTTTTTTTCTTCCTTTCATTTTTTTTTTACACCCTAGCATGTTTCCCTTTTCTGTCCTTCTCTTTTAGCGTTCATTTTTTGCTCTTCTTCGTTTGCTATTCCTCATTCTATTCCCCCTTCCTATAATATTTCCAATCTTCCACTATTGCCTTGTTTTCTTGATTTAATAGTCACCGTGTATTCTCTCCTTTACCTTGATTTCTCTTTTCCTCCGTTCCCTTCATTCACTTCTCCTCTAACATCTCCTTCCATTTATAATCCTTACTAACTGATTTCCCTTTCCTATTTCTTTCTCACCTCCTCTGTCCCGTCTTCCTCTCCTCCTTCTATCCTAATCTTCCATTTTTACCAACTCTTTCTTTTATCCTTATTGTCCATTCATTCAACAGCCCTTCCTTTTCTACTCCTTAATTTCTGTCCTTTCTTCCCTCTTTATCCCTCACTGGCAATCCCTTCCCTTCCTTTCTCCTCCCTCCTTATCCCTCACCGTCATTCCCTTCCCTTCCCTTCTCCTCCGTCCCAATCAATCCCTTCCCTTCTTCCCTTCTCAGACGTCTGTTTCCCTTCCCAGCGTGTCTGTAGCAGGACCCGAGCCTTTAATCTACGACTCAATCCTCCAATCTAACTTTGTTTCGATATTTCATCTGGTCCCCGGGCGAAAACATTTATTTGCTTCATTCCATTTTTTCCTCCCCTATCGCCAGTCAGTGTTCGTACAAGCGCTAGTTTATCAGGTACGTCTTTTTTTTCATATTTTGATGACGTTTCTATATTTTTTATCTCTGGTCTGGTGAGTCAATATTCCGTTTTTTTCTTCCCATTTTTTCTTCTTTTTCTCCTCGTATTTTTTTTCCTCGTCCTGACTGGCGGTTGAGAAGGAACAAGACAGAGGAAGAGGTGAGAGGAGAGAGGATCAGGGAGAGAGGAAAGCCGTCAGTC
The DNA here is from genome assembly GCF_024679095.1 of Eriocheir sinensis. Taxonomy (NCBI): domain Eukaryota; kingdom Metazoa; phylum Arthropoda; class Malacostraca; order Decapoda; family Varunidae; genus Eriocheir; species Eriocheir sinensis. Next base: position 16,092,676 of record NC_066509.1, read on the forward strand.
GGTACAACAATGTGGGAGGAGGAGGAGGAGGAGGAGGAGGAGGGGGAGGTGATTACAGGGGCGGCGGTGGGTGGGAGGAGACAGCAACAGGGTGAGGGAGGGAGGGAGGGAGAGGTTAGATTAGGGAATTGGGTGAGATAGGTGAGAGAGGAGCGGGCTGGGGTGACTAGGAGGACACTGGAACAAGGGTGAGTGACGCAAGGAGGAGGAGGAGGAGAAGGAGGAGGTGGAGGAGAAAGAGGAGAAAACATGGAAATGTCGGCAACAGGAAGCCTATTGGCTCATTACGAGGTTGCACGCTCTGGTGATTTAATCTGTTCGACAGCCACTTGGTGCCCGCAGAGCAGATGAGAGCACCTCGATATTCAGTGTACTCCTGTTGCAATGAAATGACGGTCGATTCGATTTTTGAAGGAGTTGATGGTATTCGCATTTACTACTTCTGAGGGAATATTTTTCCAGTGTCGGATGACTCGGTTTGAGAAGAAACTACTGCCAGTGTCTGTGCTACATCGATTTAATTGAATGGGTAAACCGTTATTTCAAGTTCTTGAGTTTGTTTGCAGTTCAAAGAACTTTGAGTGATCAACGTTGTTGAACTTTTTCAGGCACTTAAAGACTTGAATCATATCCCCTCGTAGGAGGCGTCTTTTCTTCAGTGTAAAGAGATTAAGTCGCTTGAGTCGTTCCTCGTACGGTTGAGCCCTCAAGGTTGGAAACATTCTCGTGGCTCGTCGTTGAACTCTTTCCAGTAATTTGATGTCTTTTCTGTAGTTACGAGACCAGAACTGTACTGCATACTCCAGATGCGGTCTTACCATGGAATTATACAAGGATAGCATCACGTCTGGCGTTTTACATTCGAAGTTCCTCGCTATGAACCCGAACATAGTGTTGGCTTTGTTATATGCTTTTTTACAGTGTTTCACGTGTTTCAAGTCACGCTGATAGTGACTCCAAGGTCCGTTTCCTCCTGCACCGCCTGCAGAGGTTTTCCATTCATGATGTACGTGTGGTTACTATTCCTGGACCCAATGTGCATGACTTTGCATTTGTCAACATTAAAGGATATTTGCCACTTTTCAGACCATTCGATGATTTGATTAAGGTCCTTTTGGATGATTTCACAGTCGGTCTTTGTGAGGGCCTTTCCACCTACCTTGGTGTCGTCAGCAAATTTCGATAGGGAGGATTTCAGTCTTGCTTATAGGTCGTTGATATATAAGATAAAGAGGATGGGTCCCAGCACTGACCCTTGAGGCACTCCACTCGTAACTGGAAGCCACTCGGAGGCCTGTCCGTCGAGTAACACTCGCTGTTTTCTGTCGGTTTGCCAATCACTTATCCACGCGATCAGATTGGCTCCAATACCCGCAGATTGTAGTTTCTTAAGGAGTCGCTCGTGCGGTACTTTGTCGAAGGCTTTCTGGAAGTCCAGGTATATTACATCACTGGAAATGTGATCGTCCCAGTTCTTATATATACCTTGAAAGAAGTCCAATAGATTAGTTAGGCAGGAACGCTTGTTTCTGAAACCGTGCTGGGTGTCGGAAATAATTTTATTGTCAACTTGATACTGAACAATTTTGTCTCTAATAATATTCTCGAGTATTTTACCTGCCACTGATGTCAGACTAATGGGCCTGTAGTTTAATGCAACGCTTTTGTCTCCTTTTTGAAAATCGGGGTGACGTTCCGAGGAGAAGGAGGAGGAGGAGAAGGAGGAGGAGGAGAGAAAGAAGGGGTGAATAAAGAAGAAAGAGTGAATATGTGTTGGTACCGATGGGAATGGAGAAGGAATAGAGGAGGGGATGTGGAAGGAGGAGGAGGAGGAGGAGGAGGAGAAGCAGGAGTGTGTCACGGCGGGGAGGAGAGAGAAGGATGCTATAGACAAGGAGGAGGAGTAAGAGGAGGATGAGGCAGAGGAGGAAGAGGAGGAGGAGTGGGTGGCGGTGGGAGGAGTATTGGCTCACTGCCAGGACAGGGAGGTTGTGATGGCGAGGCGTGCTTCCCTCTTCCTCCCTCACTCCATCTTGCACTCCATCTTCTTCCCTCTGCCTCACTATCTCTTTCCTCCCTATTTTCGTCCACCTGTTCTTCCTTCCATGCCTTCCTCCATCTCCCTTCTCTTCCTTCGTCGGTCCTAACTTGTTCATTCCTCCCTCTTCTCCTCCCTCTCTCTATCTTGCACTCCATCTTCCTCCCTCTCCCTCACTCTCTCTATCCTCCCTCTTTTCGTCCACCTGTTCTTCCTTCCATATCTTCCTCAATCTCCCTTCCCCTCCTTCCTCTGCCCTAACTTGTTCATTCCTCCCTCTTCCTCCCTCTCTCTATCTTGCACTCTACCTTCTTCCCTCTGCCTCATTATCTCTATCCTCCCTATTTTCGTCCACCTGCTCTTCTTTCCATATCTTCCTCCATCTCCCTTCCCCTCCTTCCTCGGTCCTAACTTGTTCATTCCTCCCTCTTCCTCCCTCTCTCTATCATGCACTCCATCTTCTTCCCTCTCCCTCACTCTCTCTTTCCTCCCTATTTTCGTCCACCTGTTCTTCCTTCCATATCTTCCTCCATCTCCCTTCCCCTCCTTCCTCGGTCCTAACTTGTTCATCCCGCCCTCTTTTCCTCCCCTTCTTTCACCTGTTTTCCCTTCCCTTCGTTCTTCTTCCATTTCCTTCCTCCCTCCCTCCTTCCTTCCTCCCTCTTCCCTCTCCCCTTCTTCCACCTCTTTCTCCTTTTCTCTCTTCTTCTTCCATTTCCTTCCCCTTGCTCTCTCATAGTATCTTCCATCTTCCCATCCGCCCTCACATCCTCTTCTTTTCCTCTTCTTCCATCTTCCTCCCTCACTCCATCTCCCCTTCTCCGCTTCTTCGACCTGTTCTTACTTCCCTCCCTTCTTCTTCCACCCTCCTTCCTATCCCTCTTCTTCCCTAACTCGTTCTTCCTCACTCTATCTTCCCTCTCGTCTTCTACAACCTGTTCTTCCTTACCTAAATCTTCCTCCTCACTTCCCTTCCTCTCTCACAACATCCTCCTTCCTTCCTCCCTCATAGTATCTTCCCTTCCTCTTCCTTCTCCTTCTCTAACTTTCCTTCTTCCTCCCTCACTTCCCTACATCCTCCCTCACAGAACTTCCCTTCCTCTCTCCCCTTCCTTCCCTCTCTTTTCCCCCCTTGTTCCTCCCTCACATCCTCTTCTCTTCCTCTTCCTCCATTACACTTCATCTTCCACCTCCCTTACTTACCTCTCTCTCCCTCCCTCACGTCACTGTTCCTCCCTCCCTCCCTCCCTCTTCCCGTCCTCTTCTTCCTTCCCTCCACCTTCGTCTCCCCTTCTTCTTGGTCCCATTCAGTCGACGCAACACCGGAACTAAAATACTGGAGGAGGAGGAGGAGGAGGAGGGAGAGAGAGAGAGAGAGAGAGAGAGAGAGAGAGAGAGAGAGAGAGAGAGAGAGAGAGAGAGAGAGAGAGAGAGAGAGAGAGAGAGAGAGAGAGAGAGAGAGAGAGAGAGAGAGAGAGAGTAAGGATGAGCCGGTGTGTGTGTGTGTGTGTGTGTGTGTAATTAATATATATGTTTGTCCAAAAAGGGACCAGAAATGACGTGAACATATACCGAAAAAACAATACTAAGAGTCGGTAGTTATTTTCCAGCTTTGCATCACTTTGAACGCGAATGATTTAAACAAGAGGAATGAAGAATGCCATGTAACATCCAGTATTTATTTCCAGTCCTAACGCTTTTCTATATTTTCCTATTTTCCTCTTCTCTCCGTTCTCTCGAGTATTTCATTTTATCTCCATTTTATTCACTTCATTCTCCATTTTCCTGTTCTTTTCCTTCTACCCTGATCTCCCTTTCCTGTTCATTCTTTCCACGCAGCACTGATCGATAACTAGATGAACAGAAACACCACCTCACCACTCACCGCCACCACCTCGGCCACCTCTTTTGTTTCTTTTTTAGGAGCAGCGAGTAGCGGGCTTTTTTTTATTATTGTTTTCCTTTTTTGTGTGCCCTTGAGCTGCCTCCTTTGTTGTAAAAAAAAAAAAAAAACCGGGAAAAGGCACACGAAAACAGATAGTTATTTTTTAAAGCCTTTACGTAATTTTGAAAGGTAACTAGAAGAAAAGCACTAGGGAAAACATATACGGTAATACGAACTTGTTTTTTTAAAGTGAATTGGCCTATCATGAAACAAACACAAGTAAACCGAATCACTGGTTAAAAGCCAAGCAAGACCAAACTCCGTATTCTCAGACGCTTTCGGTTCTCACAACAAGCATTTCAACAGGCCACAACGGAGATTGGTCGAGATGTCATGGGTGTTTTTTACATTCATGGCACAGAAGCCTAGTTAAACTTTCACTATAATCTTCCAAATATGTCGAGGCCGGTCTGGCGTTGGCTCCCGCGGGTTCTTTCCTCACCTCTGCTCTGCCACACAGTCCCAACACCTATCTCTTCCTCTCATATGTAAGCTATAGGTAACATATGAGAGGAAAAAATAGGTGTTGGGACTGTGTGGCAGAGCAGAGGGGAGGAAAGGACCCGCGGGAGCCAACGCCAAAACGGACTCGACAATTTGGTTTCACTATAGGCTCATGAAACTACCCATGGAGCTACTAACAAATCCTCCATGGAAGCCTTATTAAATGTATGTGTGTAAGTCCCGAGGTGTGTGAGGATATGAGCCCTGCAGTTATTTAAATACGACCCGTGTATTGTAGAGCTGGGCATAAAAACTTAACTTAAGAGGAAAGCAAAAACAATAGCCAGTAACTTATTTCAAGGACGCCACGGAAATCTTACTAAATGTAGGCGTGTAAGTTCCGAAATAAGGAAATAAGGCCCCACCAAGAAAGACTACCAAGGCCATAAGCAGCAACGGAAAATAAAAGGCAGTTATGTTATGCACGGAGTATCTAATCACGTGAGGGTATCGTTTCCAGGATGCCACGAAAGTAATTAACTGTAGGTGTGCAGGCTTTGAAATGCTTGAGGATGTGGGCCCAGGTAGTTATCTAAATAAGACTCAGAACTGGACATAAATAGGTAGCTTAAAAGGAAAGGAAAAACAATAGGCAGTCGTTTATTCCAAGGACGCGTATTCCTGTGCCGGTACACGAGCACTCAACACTCAAGGACGCCGGGACGAGCACCGCAGCGAGTCAGGCTCCGCCGCTGAACTATTTCCAAAGTTTGTCTTCGTGACGGCGAGCGAGGAAAATTCTCAGGCCTCGCCCGAGCTTCGAATGGCTGCGTGGGAGGAGGAAGCGGAGGAGGAGGCGGAGGAGGAAGTGGAGGGCAGGGCTGGGTTGGGTTGCTCTTCTCTTCATGTCTTTTCCTCACGTCACCAACAAAGAGGAAGAGGAGGACAGAGCTGGGTTGGGTTGCTTTTCTCTTCATGTCTTTTCCTCCCGTCACCAACAAAGAGGAAGAGGAGGACAGGGCTGGGTTGGGTTGTTCTTCTCTTCATGTCTTTTCCTCACGTCACCAACAAAGAGGAAGAGGAGGACAGGGCTGGGTTGGGTTGCTCTTCTCTTCATGTCTTTTCCTCACGTCACCAACAAAGAGGAAAAGGAGAACAGGATAGGTTGGGTTGCTTCTCTCTTTCTTCTCCTCTTCACGTCCCTTCCTAACGTCACCAACAAAGGGAAAGAGGAGGACAGGATAGGTTGGGTTGCTCCTCTCTTTCTTCTCCTCTTCACGTCCCTTCCTAAAATCACCCACAAGAAGGAAACGAAAAACAGGCTGAGTTGGATTCCTCTTCCCTCCTTAACTTCACCCACAAGGAGGAAGGGGAGACAGGCAAGGTTGGGTTATTTTTCTCTGCTTCACGCCTCTTCCTCACGTCACCCACAAGGTAGAAGAAGAGGACAGGCTGGGTTGGGTACCTTTCTCTCCTTCTCTACTTCACGTCTCTTCCTCACGTCACCCACTTCATACACCCTTCCACCCCCCCCCCCCCCCTCCAATTGCCATCCGAAGAGCTCATCTCACTCAATATATTTCCGCTATAACAGATTTAAGAATAGTTAGATTCAAGGGAGATTTGTTTTGCGAGGGGGGAGAATAACCACTTATTATCGTAACAACAGTCAGAATCGTGGGAGAAAATTAAATTACCGGGTGAAAATAACCAACTCTGTCCTCAAGAAAGCTCATACTAATGGAAGGAAAAAATGAACAAGTAGGGAAGCAGTAACCTTTATGCCTGATCCTTCTTGATACGACCAATGTGGTTTAAGAATACAAAAATTCATTTAAATTCGTGGTCTTTCGTTATTATCATTCGTTAAAGGCTCTTCGTGTTATCCTCTCCCCTCTTCCCCCTGACAGTCTCCTACCTCTTAACCTCCGCCGCAGTGTTGCATCTCTTTCCATCTTCTATCGATATTTTCATGGTGACTCCTCTTCTGAGCTTCCTGATTTTATTTCTCCACCCCTCCCGCGGCTCCTATGCACACGACTTTCTACTCTTGCTCATCCCTGTTCTATCCAAATCTCTTATGCACGAGTTAACCAGCATCTTTCTTTATTCTTTCATTCTTTCCGCTGATAAAACTCCTCCGTCTGAATTTTCTCCTGCTTACGACTTGATCTCTTTCAAAAGTAAAGTGTCAAGACAATTCTTCATTCAAAATTGGCCTTTGGTCTCTCATTCTTTTTCTTTTACTGAAGCAGCGCATAGCGTTTTTTTTTCCTTGAACTGCCTACCATACTGTTAAAAAAAAATCAGTTTCAATTATCATTCCTTTGTCGAGCTGCTCAACCCCTCCACCACCTACCCCACCGAACCACGTGACAGGCAGATTACTTGCAACGGCACCTCAACATCTGCCAGACTGATTGACTGATTGATTGACTGATTGACACGTCCTTCATATCAGCGCTGAGACAGGTGGCAATGGCGTCTGTGCACGTTACAAGAAATTTGAGTTGATGGCTCATTTGGATTCAGCCATTAGCTCGAAACAATGAGGAAACAGGAAACAGGGCCGCACTCAATGGTAAGGAGAAGAACGACGGGGAGTCTGCCTGGGAGGAGAATCAACGTATGAGTGAACAAAGAGGACCGAGGAGAAAGATTCCAAACATATACAGCGCCACCTTCGACCACTCTTAGAAGAGTCTAAAGGTGTAGTTTAAGTACCTGCTACCTCGCCTGGTTTTGCTTTAATACCCATTTAGTGACGGCCTTGTGTTAATAGGTAGCCAAGTATGCCAGCACCAACTTATACATAGACAAGCAATACAAAATTAACTTATTGCTCCATTTTTTATCAGTATTACACTATATTTACTGCTTAATAATATTGCAGATGCTTCATATGGTGGTTATTATTATTATGATTATTATAGTAGTAGTAGTAGTAGTAGTAGTAGTAGTAGTAGTAGTAGTAGTAGTAGTAGTAGTAGTATCATTATTATTATTATTGAGGTCCATGAAACGCACTCAAGGGAAACACAAAAAATGGATATAGACCCAAATAAAATCCCTCCGATGAGCACCATGGCCATGAAAAATAAGAGACAGTGAGAGAGTAGAGCAGGGAGGAGAATGAGAGATAGTTGGGGGAGATCTCTACACGGACCTTCTACATATATATTTTCTACATCAATTGGAGTGTGGCTGATTGACTGCTGTGGTAATGAGTGATTGTATTAACTCCACAGCCCGGTGAAGTATGGCCAAATGCATCTGATACGGAATAAGGTCCGTTTAGGTCTGGGAGGAAGCGCCGAGGAATATCAGCGAAATAAACGGCCATGAATACACTAAAAGCCGGAAAAGGGGGCTTCGAGCATGGGAAGTTTTGCGTTTAAAGCTGAGGAAATGACCCAGAAAGGCGCAGGAAAGGAGAAATGTGAGGAGCCGGGAGGGAGGGCTGAGGAAGAGGGGAAGGAGGGAGAGGAGGTAGAGGAGGAGGAGGAGGACTTAGGCGTGGGTGGAGAGAGAGAGAGAGAGAGAGAGAGAGAGAGAGAGAGAGAGAGAGAGAGAGAGAGAGAGAGAGAGAGAGAGAGAGAGAGAGAGGTAAATTCCTTTCTCACAATGTATATAATCACGATTGGAAAGCATTAACACAGGTATTCACAGGCATTTCCTTCTCCTCCTCCTCCTCTTCTCTCTCCCTACCTCTTTGTCTCCTTTCCCTCTTCTCTCCTAGCCTTTATCATCCCTTCCTTCTTCACTCACGGTCATTTAGCAAAACCTTTATTTATGCTTTTTCATATATTTAATTGATGTGGTTTGAATATTTTTTACTATGTCAACTTGTGGCTTTTTCTTCTCTTTCCTTCTCTCATCTAATTAAATACAAGAGTACCGTTATTTTTCTATCATCCTTTTCCGGAGGTCGTCCACACAAAGAGTAATAATAGGACACGTAAGCAACTAAAATAACAACCGGAAACAGATATAACAGGACACGTAAGCAACTAAAACAACAACCGGGAACAGAAGTAATAGGACACGTAAACAACTAAAACAACAACCGGAAACAGATATAACAGGACACGTAAGCAACTAAAACAACAACCGGAAACAGATATAACAGGACACGTAAGCAACTAAAACAACAACCGGAAACAGATATAACAGGACACGTAAGCAACTAAAACAACAACCGGAAACAGATATAACAGGACACGTACAACAACAAACAACAACACACGTAAACAAAAACAACAACCGGAAACAGATAAAAACAACAACCGGAAACAGATATAACAGGACACGTAAGCAACTAAAACAACAACCGGAAACAGATATAACAGGACACGTAAGCAACTAAAACAACAACCGGAAACAGATATAACAGGACACGTAAGCAACTAAAACAACAACCGGAAACAGATATAACAGGACACGTAAGCAACTAAAACAACAACCGGGAACAGATATAACAGGACACGTAAACAACTAAAACAACAACCGGGAACAGAAGTAATAAGACACGTAAACAACTAAAACAACAACCGGGAACAGAAGTAATAGGACACGTAAACAACTAAAACAACAACCGGGAACAGAAGTAATAGGACACGTAAACAACTAAAACAACAACCGGGAACAGAAGTAATAGGACACGTAAACAACTAAAACAACAACCGGGAACAGAAGTAATAGGACACGTAAACAACTAAAACAACAACCGGAAACTGTAAAACTTTCGGGGGTCGGGGAATGCCGCCCCCCAGGGAGCTTACAAATGTATATTCACCTGTCTCTTAGTGACCTCGCGGGATGCTAGGTATGAACAGACTCCTCTTTACTTAGGGACAAAGTTGTTCATTATGTTGGTGAGTACTTTATCTCGATTAATGTTCATTGCAGTATTAAGAGTATTTACTGCTTAATTTAGTGCCATCAACCTAAGATTAATTACGGTTTCCACATAAAATTTGGTTATGATTTTGTTAGACATGAACAGGGAGGTATGAATTGAAGTACAGTCGTGTAACATGAAGGTGTTGGATCAATAATTACAGGCACGTAAAAAAAAAGGTGAATGTAAATATTTGTGACCTCCACACGGGGAGCTCCGCCACCCTCAGCCCTTAAAGTTTTACGGTTTCCGGTTCATGTTTTTTTGTTGTTCTAATGTGTATTTCTTGTATTTTGGGAAAGAATTCAGGAAAAAAAAGGAAATGAAGGTGTGACTATTACACCCAACACAATACAAGACAACACAACACAACTCATCACAGCACAACGCAACAGAGCACAACACAAAACAGTACAACACAACGATCTATAACAAAAAAACACAAGACAATACAACCCATAACAGTACAACAACAACAGACCATAACAGTACAACACAATAGCCCATTACAGTACAACACAAGACAACACAGCCCATGACAGTACAACACCACAACACAAAACAACATATGTCAATACAACGCAACACAACAAAGCCTATAAAAGAACAACGCAACACAGCACAACACAACACAACACAACACAACACAACACAACGTATCACTCCATAATCCTTCCTCGTCCTCGTCCAGACCAGCCAATCGTGTGGTCATTAGTAGACAGCGAGGTCCCACTCAAGTGACCGACCACCGCCAGGCCGCCGCTCACTCCCTCTCGGCGCCGGACCACTCAGCTCCATCCGCGGGCCGTAAATGTTCACCCCGCTGGACTTTATGAAGCGCTGGACAGTTATGCCTCCTCGTACGCCTCTTTATGAAACTTCGGCCGCTGCTTCATGCAAGGGACACAGTCAGACCCTCAGGAAGTATCTTAGCAACTCCTACTCAGCCTCTCATTCTCTTTATCCTCTTTCTAATTCTCCACCACCTTCTCCTCCTCCTCCTCCTCCTCCTTCTCCTTCTCCTCCCACCACCTGCCTGCTGCTCCTACTGTTACTGAGGGTCTTGTTTATGTTCGTCTGCTAGTGCTTCGAGTCGGTTAGTTAGAGGATGGCAGTCACGTGGCAAACATTGACGTGGATAAAATTCAACATGGTCAGAAGGTAAAGAGACGAATAGTTTAGGAGAAAAAGAGTAGCGTGTTGTGATTTCATGAAAGAAGACTCTCCTCGCAACGTGAACGATGGAAGAACAGAGACATGGCAGATCAAATGGCCGATGCATGATGACGCTTTCATGGCGAGGCGTGAAAACATTTGATGCCTCTGGGTGTGTGAGTGTAACCCATCAGCCGAGCCTAAAGAGACTACGGATGTATGACTCGGGATAATCCTGAATGATGGCGCGCGTGCATGATTTGGGGGATGCGGAGGGGATGGGCAGGGAGGGGTGGGGAGACCTAGGAGAAAGGGACGGGGCAGGGAAGAGGAAGGAAGGGGAGGAGCAGGCAAGGGGAATGGTTGCAGCAGGACCGAGGAAAGAGGGACGATGTTCTTCTAATGTAAACATGTTTAAGTCTGATTTAAGGACCAGGAGGTTGAAATGAAACAGGGACGAAAGAAACCGCAGATTCATAAGTTTTTTTTTTTTTTTTTTTGTGTGTGTGTGTGTGTGTGTTATTCACCACGGCCTGATCACGAGTTGGACTCCCTTTCTCCAGCAGGTACCCTCCCGACGTAAACTAGTGCTCATTATCGTCGATCTCTGGGTAGTACCAGGACCTCACACACCACAATCCCCATCCCCCTTGCTCAAGGGGGGACAGTAACCACTCCTAGCCAACCGAAAGAATCCGGCCTGAGCGGGGCTCGAGCCGCCCAGCGCTCCACCGGAGCGGTGTAAGCCACCGGAGCGGTGTGTGTGTGTGTGTGTGTGTGTGTGTGTGTGTGTGTGTGTGTGTGCGTGTGTGTGTGTTTTATTTAATTATCTTGTTTTTAGTAATTCAGTGTTGTATTTTGTCCATTAAGCTTGTGTGACTGTTCACCTGTTGCAGTACCGGTCATTACGATGCCCCATTACATTTTTATTGCCCGCATCCGCGTACCGAGGAGGGCGATAATGTTTTAGTTGTTGTCCGTGTATCAGTTTGTTGGTGGCTTTGTCTGTCCAGTAGAAGAATATCACAAAAACAGATACAGACATCAAACACACACGATAACAAACTTGGGTGAATATCTCAAACCGATGAACTTTTGGGAGATCCAATAGGAGAAACTACTGAATGACGATGAATACATTATAAAAGCTGTCAGGAAATGGCGAATATGATAAAAACTGACTGAATGACGGCGAATATATGATAAAAACTGACTGAATGACGGTGAATATATGATAAAAAATTGATTGAATGAAGGCGAATATATGATAAAAACTGATTGAATGAAGGCGAATATATGATAAAAACTGATTGAATGAAGGTGAATATATGATAAAAACTGACTGAATGAAGGTGAATATATGATAAAAACTGACTGAATGAAGGTGAATATATGATAAAAACTGACTGAATGAAGGTGAATATATGATAAAAACTGACTGAATGAAGGTGAATATATGATAAAAACTGACTGAATGAAGGTGAATATATGATAAAAACTGACTGAATGAAGGTGAATATATGATAAAAACTGACTGAATGAAGGTGAATATATGATAAAAAAAAACTCAACGACGCAGAATAAATTATAAAAACTGACTCAATGACGTTTTAGGCGACCGAAAGGGGTTGAGAGACGATCCGACCCAGACTACGAGGGCTTCATTTGAGTATCGGAGGGGCTTGGGGAAGGGTCATATATATATATATATATATATATATATATATATATATATATATATATATATATATATATATATTTTTTTTTTTTTTACAACAAAGGAGGCAGCTCAAGGGCACAAAAAAATGATACAATATTAAAAAAAAGCCCGCTACTCGCCGCTCCTAAAAAAGAATCAGAAGAGGTGGCCGAAAGAGAGATCAATTTCGGGAGGAGAGGTGTCCTGATACTCTTCTCCTGAAAGAGTTCAAGTCGTGGGCAGGAGGAAATACAGATGAAGGAAAATTGCTCCAGAGTTTACCAGCGTGAGGGATTAAAGAGTGAAGATGCTGGTTAACTCTTGCATAAGGGGTTTGGACAGTATAGGGATGAGCATGAGTAGAAAGTCGTGTGCAGTGGAGCCGCGGGAGGGGGGGAGGCATGCAGTTAGCAAGTTCAGAAGACCAGTCAGCGTGGAAATATCGATAGAAGATAGAAAGAGAGGCAACATCGCGACGGAATTTAAGAGGTAGAAGACTATCAGTAAGAGGAGGAGAGCTGATGAGACGAAGAGCCTTAGACTCCACTCTGTCCAGAAGAGCTGTGCGAGTGGAGCCCCCCCACACGTGAGATGCATACTCCATACGAGGGGGGACAAGGCCCCTCTATATGGATAGCAACTGCGCGAGGGAGAAGAACTGGCGGAGACGATACAGAACGCCCAACCTCGAGGAAGCTGATTTAGCGAGAGAGGAGATGTGAAGTTTCCAGTTGAGATTTTGAGTAAGGGATAGACCGAGGATGTTTAGTGTTGAAGATGGTGATAGCTGAGTGTTGTCGAAGAATAGGGGATAGGTGTTTGGAAGATTGTGTCGAGTTGATAGGTAGAGAAATTGAGTTTTTGAGGCACTGAAGGACACGAGGTTCCTTCTGCCCCAATCGGAAATGATAGCAAGGTCTGAGGTTAAGCGTTCTGCAGCCTCCAGTCTGGAGTCGTGTACTTCCTGTTTTGATGGTCTTCTACTGAAAGAAGTTGAATAATGCAGAGTGGAGTCGTCGGCGCATGAGTGGACAGGAGAGTTGGCTATGGAAAGAAGATCATTGATGAATAACAGGAAGAGAGTGGGTGATAGGACAGAGCCCTGTGGAACACCACTGTTGATAGGTTTAGGGGAAGAACAGTGACCGTCTACCACCGCAGAGATAGAACGGCCGGAAAGGAAACTGGAGATAAAGGAACAGAGAGAGGGATAGAATCCGAAAGAGGGCAGTTTAGAAAGCAAAGACTTGTGCCAGACTCTATCGAAGGCTTTCGATATGTCTAGCGCAACAGAGAAAGTTTCACCGAAACGGCTAAGAGAGGATGACCAAGAGTCAGCTAAGAGAGCAAGAAGATCACCAGTAGAACGCCCCTTGCGGAACCCATACTGGCGATCAGATAGAACGGAAAGGTGCTTTTGAATCTTCCGGTTAAGGATTGATTCAAAATCTTTAGATAGACAGGAAAGTAAAGCTATAGGGCGGTAGTTTGAGGGATTGGAACGGTCACCCTTCTTAGGCACAGGCTGTACAAAGGCATACTTCCAGCAGGAAGGAAAGGTAGATGTTAATAGGCAGAGACGAAAGAGTTCGACCAGGCAGGGTGTCTGAACGGAAGCACAGTTTTCAAGAACAATAGGAGGCACTCCATCAGGTCCAAAAGCCTTCTGAAAGTTGAGACCAGAGGGGGCATAGAAAACATCATTTGGAAGAATCTTGATAACAGGCATAAAGGAGTCAGAGGGGGGATGAGTAGGAGGAATATGCTCAGAATCGTCCAAGGTGGAGTTTTTACAGAAAGTTTGAGCGAAGAGTTTAGCCTTAGAGACAGATGAGACGGCAGTGCTGCCGTCAGGGTTAAGGAGAGGAGGGAAAGAGGAAGAAGTGAAACTGGAGGAGATATTTCTGGCTAGATGCCAGAAGTCACGGGAAGAATTAGAAAAAGCAAGGTGTTGACATTTTCTATTGATAAAAGAAATTTTGGTAAGTCGGAGAATAGATTTGGCACGATTCTGGGCTGAAATGTAAAGGTCATAGTTAGCGGGAGTTCGAAGGCTCTGGAACCTTTTGTGAGCTGCCTCTCTACCTTTAATAGCACGAGAACAAGCATGATTATACCATGGTTTTTTAGCATGAGGAGTAGAGAAAGTACGTGAAGTGTATGCCTCCATTCCAGAGACAATCACCTCTGTGATGCGCTGAGCACACACAGAGGGGTCTCTATCCTGGAAGCAGTAATCATTCCACGGGAAATCGGAAAAGTACATCCTCAGGTCGTCCCACCGAGCTGAAGCAAAATTCCAGAAGCATCGCCTCTTCGGTGGGTCCAGAGGATGTACAAGAGCGATAGGACAGGAAACAGAAATAAGGTTATGATCGGAGGAGCCCAACGGAGAGAACAGTTTGACAGAGTAAGCAGAAGGATTAGAGGTAAGGAAGAGGTGTTGGGCCTGTCTCCAAGACGGTCGGGAATACGTGTAGGGTGCTGAACCAACTGCTCTAAGTTGTCTATTCTACTTATTACGTTGAGAATGTCATGCGGTCAATAAAGTGTGTGTGTGTGTGCGTGTTAGTGTGTGTGTGTGTGTGTGTGTGTGTGTGTGTGTGTGTGTGTGTGTGTGTGTGTGTGTGTGTGTGTGTGTGCCTCCCGACAAACACCATTGCGCCGGAGATGGCGGGGGGGGAATAATGCCGCCTGACGACCCCCGGAGAGCCTCGAGGCCGCGTGTTTTCCCCGCCTCGCCGTCCGCCTTGCTCATTAATTCATCAGTGACTCAGAGGTGACCTATGGCCGCTCCTCCTCCTCCTCCTCCTATGTCACTTTCTTCCTCGCTCTCATATTCTCTGTGCTTCGCTTGTTCCACAGACGTGATTATAGGGTAGTTTAGAGAGAGAGAGAGAGAGAGAGAGAGAGAGAGAGAGAGAGAGAGAGAGAGAGAGAGAGAGAGAGAGAGAGAGAGAGAGAGAGAGAGAGAGAGAGAGAGAGAGAGAGAGAGAGAGAGAGAGAAAATCAAAGAGAGAGAGAGAGCTTGTACTAGGCAGGAAGCTATTACTCATAACAATATTTTAGTCGAGAGTCACATTATTATCTCCACGTAAACTGCTATGAAGATAAAAACGCCGTAACCTAATAATGAAGCAGCCAATCTTTCCCTATTGAGATTGATCTTTACGTGTGTTTTAATGTCTTGGGAAATGATTAACTTAAAAACTGAGTAAAAAACTTGATTAACTTGGTAACTCTCAATATAGTGGTGCTGAAATAAAATGATAAATACTGATGGGAAAGCCGAGCCAGAATCACGTCAAGCCAGCCGATCGTCCCCTACCCTAGGACTCATAACCTGAACCCACGCAGGAGCAGGACGCGGCCATCAAACCTGAGCTTCCTCTTCCTACGCCGCTCGGCCGACACAGCAAGACGGACACGTATCCCATTTGGCACACTTTGCTTGTACTCAGAGAAGGAGTCCGCGGCGGCCTGGATGGAGCGATGCAAGACTTATGACTGAGGACGAACGTAACTGCCGAGGTAGACTTCAAAGTGTGGAATAATCAGATGTTGGGTTCTTGGTTTCATGACAAAGGGCTGGTTCTTTTGGGTTCCTTTGAATGTTGCTGTTTTTTAGTTTTTTTCAGTGTTGTTTTTTGGGGGGTTAGCTTTAGTGTTGGTTCTTTGGGTTCATTTCAGTGTTCGTTCTACGGGTTCCTCACAAAGTTTTGGGACTTTGGGTTTCCTTCAGTGTTGGTTCTTTGGGTTCCTTTCCGTGTAGGTTCTTTGGGTTCCTTTCAGTGTTGGTTCTTTGGGTTCCTTTCAGTGTTGGTTCTTTGGGTTCCTTTCAGTGTTGGTTCTTTGGGTTCCTTTCAGTGTTGGTTCTTTGGGTTCCTTTCAGTGTTGGTTCTTTGGGTTCCTTTCAGTGTTGGTTCTTTGCGTTCCTTTCAGTGTTGGTTCTTTGGGTTCCTTTCAGTGTTGGTTCTTTGCGTTCCTTTCAGTGTTGGTTCTTTGGGTTCCTTTTAGTGTTGGTTCTTTGCGTTCCTTTCAGTGTTGGTTCTTTGGGTTCCTTTTAGTGTTGGTTCTTTGCGTTCCTTTCAGTGTTGGTTCTTTGGGTTCCTTTCAGTGTTGGTTCTTTGGGTTCCTTTCAGTGTTGGTTCTTTGGGTTCCTTTTAGTGTTGGTTCTTTGCGTTCCTTTCAGTGTTGGTTCTTTGGGTTCCTTTCAGTGTTGGTTCTTTGCGTTCCTTTCAGTGTTGGTTCTTTGGGTTCCTTTTAGTGTTGCTTCTTTGGGTTCCTTTCAGTGTTGCTTCTTTGGGTTCCTTTCAGTGTTGCTTCTTTGGGTTCCTTTCAGTGTTGCTTCTTTGGGTTCCTTTCAGTGTTGGTTCTTTGGGTTCTTTTCAGTGTTGGTTCTTTGGGTTCCTTTCAGTGTTGGTTCTTTGGGTTCCTTTCAGTGTTGGTTCTTTGGGTTCCTTTCAGTGTTGGTTCTTTGGGTTTCTTTCAGTGTTGGTTCTTTGGGTTCCTTACAAAGTTTTGGTTCTTCGGGTTTCCTTCAGTGTTGCTTCCTGGGTTCCTTTCAGTGTTCGTTCTTCGAGCTCCTTTCAAAGTGTCGTTAATCAAAATTCTAGAAAGTGTCGGTTCATCGGGTCTTCAAAGTTCTTGGTTAGTTATGTCTTGATAATTTTAACTCCTGAGGCTGTTTATCACGCGTTGGGTAATCAGCTTCTTTTCTTAAAAAATAATGATGTTCGCGTCCTTCTTGATGGTCTGACGTAATGCCTCGAGGTGCATTGTCAACGCGTTGTATCGCGTATAATGGGGAGCCGCCTCCGCAGTGCAAGGACCGCCACACGAACAATGCTTGGCGCCACTTACGTTTTTTTTTCTTTTCGAAGACAATTTGACTTAGTTTAACAATGGCGTCTTCATCGAGGAAAATAAGGCCCATTAGATGCTGCTGCACAAAAAGAAAAGCATACAGATTTGTATTCATTAAAAAAAATCTTCTCTATTGGACCATACAAAAAGATGCGATGGAACTTAATAAAAAAAACGCTAATACCTTGTTTTTACTTTTTCTTTTACGTTTTTGTCTATGGCGCCGGAAGGCTTTCTTCATAGGGCCTGATGGTCGGCCCCAGCCCGTTATGGCGCAGGTAAGCGTTTTATAGTAGCGCCATATTGCATTGGCTCATGCTGTTACGCTATCCACTCAGGCAGTGACGGAAGGAGGCAATACACATTTCATCAAAGTTTCCATTTTGCGAGGATGAAAAATTAATAGACTCATTGCCTAAAGTATTCGAGAGCATAAATGTACCTGAAACCTTTTCCACAAACACAAAAATATGCAGCAGACACGACGCTTTATCAACATTGGTCTTGGAATCAACACCCTTCAGAGCGAAACAGAAAAATGCAAGAACAATGGATAAATTGTTTTTGGAGAAAATACCCCGTTCTCTATATATTTGTCGGCAACACAATTTTTTTTCAACCTCTTATGAGAAATATGTTGCAAAGGCGTGACGTGTTATATAAATGCGAACTGCAGTGTTGTGTTGTGCTGTTTTGTATTGCAGGCAAATTACTCCATTGTTTGAGGTCAATGAATTAAGCGGTTAGTCAGTCCCGCCTTGATTGATGCTTTCTGGGAATCGTGAATAATAAAGGTCCAGATGATGGCATAATCAATCATTTCATTGCAGACTAATTCAAGGATTGTTCCATACGCTCGTTAGTGTTTATGTACGACCATCACGAGTTAATTGGTGGCGCATGGGAGGGGCCGTGGGTGGGTAGGCAGATGGATGGGTGAGTGGGTCGGTAAAGAAGAGTGTAGGTAGGTAAGGAGGCAGGCAGGTAAGTAGGTAGGTAGGTAACGAGGTAGGTAGGTAGGTAGGTAGGTATGAAAGTAGATAGGTAGGCAGGTAGGTAGGTAGGTAAGTATACATATAGGTAGATGGGGAGGTTGGTAGGTAGAGATGGGTGGGTGGGTGGGTGTGTCCATCTCAAATTTCATATCATCATATTTGTTGTTGTTGTTGTCGTACAAGAGTAAGACCGAAGGTAATAAAAATGAATAAAAAGTTCAGAACACGCTGCTCTATAATAAAAAAAAATAAACAGATATATATATTTTTTTACAACAAAGGAGGCAGCTCAACGGCACACAAAAAAGGAAACAATAATAAAAAAAGCCCGCTACTCGCTGCTCCTAAAAAAGAATCAGAAGAGGTGGCCGAAAGAGAGGTCAATTTCGGGAGGAGAGGTGTCCTGATACCCTTCTCTTGAAAGAGCTCAAGTCGTAGGCAGGAGGAGATACAGATGAAGGAAGATTATTCCAGAGTTTACCAGCGTGAGGGATGAAAGAGTGAAGATGCTGGTTAACTCTTGCATAAGGGGTTTGGACAGTATAGGGATGAGCATGAGTAGAAAGTCGTGTGCAGCGGGGCCGCGGGAGGGGGGGGAGGCATGCAGTTAGCAAGTTCAGAAGAGCAGTCAGCGTGGAAATATCGATAGAAGATAGAAAGAGAGGCAACATCGCGACGGAATTTAAGAGGTAGAAGACTATCAGTAGGAGGAGGAGAGCTGATGAGACGAAGAGCCTTAGATTGCTTAAAACCTAGTCCCAGTGGTGTCTGGATGGCCGCCTAACCCGCTGTCTGCTAGCCGCTCCATTCCACCTCATCGCCTTGTGGATAAAACCGTCCCTCTGAATTTCTTTAAGTCCGTCCGTTCCCGCCCGGTGTCGCCCCTTCTTCTTATGCGTGAGGGAGCCGCGCGCTGCCAAAAATGGAGCCCCGAAATCTCCTCTATTGCCAAAGTTCTTCCCCGGAACCTCGCGGAGCATTCAACAGGACCTCAAGATGTTTATGGTCCGAGCGCGTGGCTGAACGTACGCTGGTGGGAAAGGGGTTATAATGATGGCAATGGTAGTGGTGGTAGTGGTGGTGGTGGTGAGGATGCAGTGATGGTGGCAGTGGTGGTGTTGGTGGAGATGATATGGGTGGAGATACGGGAGAAGCGATGAGGGTGGAGGTTGTTGTTTTTGGTGGTGGTGGTAACAGTGGGGGTGGTGGGTGTGAAAGTAAGGAGGTGATATCGGTTAGTAGTGGTGGTGGTCATGTGGAGCGATGCGAAATAGTGGTGGTGGAGAAGGTAATGGCAGGGATGGTGGAGGCGATGGTAAGGAAATGACATGGGTTAGTGGTGGTAAGAGGGTGGTGGTTGTTGTTGGGGTGGTGGTGGTGGTGGAGGGGAGCGGGTAATAGCGGGGATGGGGGGGGTGATGGTGGTGGTGTAAACTGCCCCCCGAAGTACCATTCTGTTCCGTCTCGCGTGTCCTGAGTGGAGGCCAAAGCTTCACTCGCTCGTCGCAAAAGTTTCACTCACACTCGTAATGGAATGGAGTGACTTGTCTGCTAGATTGCCCCTTCATTGGTCTACTGAGTGCCTTTCTGATCACTTGGGGTAAAAAAGATTAGAAAAAATGCATGCTAGTGTGACCCTTAAGAGTGAGTGGGTGCCGTTATGCTGTTGTATTTCAAGAGTTTCAGAGGAAAAGTATTGTTTGTATATACTGTAATGGAAATAGATAAGTTTGTAGATACATAGATAGGCGAGAAAATGGGAAGAGAAGTATTTATTTAGATAGACAGACAAGGTTCACATTCAAAGTTAAGCGGGAAGTTGGACAAAGAAGTAGATATTTCGATAGATAGACTGATAGTTACACAAGTAGGCGAGTAGACTGGTAGAAAAGTAGATATTTAGGGAGATAAACAGATATGAGACGGCTAGCAACAAAGATACTTGCATATAAAATAAATCTAGATGTACAAAGAAAGATTAAGAGGCATAGATAGAAATAGAAATAGCTAGAAATAAAAGAAAAACATGAAAGAATGTATATACCAGATCTTTCAATTTCGTTTGCCTTCAAGAAAAGATATAAAGATGGATGAATATACAGACAGGCAGACGGATAGACAGATAGACGAATACAAAGAGGAAGTCAAGTCGTCCGTCCCAAAGCAGGCCAGTATTAAAATCATCTTACCTTTGACCGTAGATTAATTCAGTGCCGCTCCGCCTTTACCCGTGACTCCCCGCCGGCTGCCGCTCCCTCCCCGCCCTGGCGACAGAGACAGAATTAGTGCCTCCTCCTGCTCCATCAACCCTCCTCTTGTTAGCATTTCGCATCTACACGTTTATGTTCGAAGATACAATATTTACGTTACGGTGCAGCAGGGAAAGGACTGTAGGATATGAATATTCTGCAAGCCTTGTCATCATCATTATCACCAGGATCATCATCTTTAACTACTTTGAACTGCCATGTTTTGCACTTATAAGTACTAAGGATTCAGAGGTTTCACCATCATCATCATCATCATCAACACCACTACCACCATCACCACCAGTACCACCACCTAAATTCCACTCCTACTACTAATACTGCTGCTACTACTACTACTACTGCTGCTACTTCTACCACTACTACTACTACTACTACTTACTACTACTACTACTACTACTACTACTACTACTACTACTACTGCTACTACTACTACTACTACTAATAATAATAATAATAATAATAATATCATCACCTCCACCACCATCACCACCACTCCTCCTCCTCCTACTACTACTACTACTACTACCACTAACTCTACTACAACCAACCATTGCACTCACAAACACTATTAATATGAGCGTTATCAAAGAGCCGGGCCGTAAATCTTCCTCTTTCCCTCCCTCTCCCTCCCTCCCTCTCTCCTTCTCTCTCCCTCCCTCTCTCTCTCCCATCCTGCCGCGGCATTATAAGGGAAGAATGGTCGGGTGGCGCCGCGGCTGGTGGGGGCGAAGGAAATATCAGGGCGGTGATGCGGGCGGGCGAGCCAGTCAGCTGGACGGCGCTGGCAGGGACGTGAGGGAAATGTATAGATATGTAGGGCCAGACTGAATATAGTCCTTCCTTTCTCTCTCTCTCTCTCTCTCTCTCTCTCTCTCTCTCTCTCTCTCTCTCTCTCTCTCTCTCTCTCTCTCTCTCTCTCTCTCTCTCTCTCTCCTCTCTCTCTCTCTCTCTCTCTCTCCTTCCTTTCTTCTTCTTCCTTTTCATCCTCCTTCATCTTCCTCCTTTCTTCCACATGCGTCCTCCTCTTTTCTTTTTCTTTCTTTCCTTTTCCCTCCCTCCCTTCATTCATACATTCACTCATTCATTTTTTCTTTTTTTTCTTCCTTCCTTCTTCCTTTCTTCCTTCCCTCCTTCCTTTCTTCTTTCCTTCCTTCCCTCCCTCCCACACAATTTCTTTTTTTCCTTGCTTCATTCATACTTACTTTTTTTTTCCTTTCTTACCATTTCCTGTCTTTCCTTCCCTCCTCCCCTACCCTCTCCCCTCCAGCCATCCTTCCACATCAGTCTTTCTTCCCTTCCTTCAGATGCTTCCTACCTTGCTCAATCACAGACAAGTTATCCTTCCTTTCCCATCACTTTCCCTTCCTTCCACATGAATTCGCCTACTCTTCCTTCGGTCCGTCCTTCTTTCCTTTCTTTCTTTCTTTCTTTCTTACTTTTTATTTCCTTCCTTGCATCCTTCCTTCCTTTCTTCCTTTCTTTGTTCTCTTTCCCGTACCTTCCTACTTCCCATTCTTTCATTCAAATCATCTATTTCTTTTACTCTTCCCTTGTTTCCTTTCTTCTTTCCAACTCTCCTTTATTCCTTACTTTCTTTCTTCCTTCCCTTCCTTTCAAGCCCTCGTTTCTCCTTCACTTCCCTCCTTATTCCATTCTTTTGCAAACGATTTTTTTCCTTTCCTCCTTGCAACCTTCCTGACTGGCTTTTTCCTTTCTTCCTTTCTTTCTCTCTCTTCCCCTTTCGGCTCTCCATGCAGCGTTTCTTCACCAAGCTATTTCGGTATTTTCCAAGTCTTTTGCTTTCATTCTTTACTCGCTTTTTATTTTGCTCCAGTCCATATTTTTCTGTTATTCCACTTTATTTTCCTGACTTTATCCCTTATTATTTTCCTCACTGCTTCTCTCCTTTTCTCCCTGGTTTTCCCACTTTCTGATACTTAATTTTTCTTTCTTTTCTCTTTGCTTTTCTCCCGTTTTTGTTTGTGTTCCTGTTTCTCATAACCTCCCACCTCATATTCCTTCTCTCTTACTTTTTCCTTCTGAACCTTCCCTCCCTCTCCTCCTCTCTCCCTCATACGTGACTCCTCATTCTCTCCCAAACTTTTATTTTTCTTCCCGCTTCCCAACTTACTGCCACTCCTTGCTTACTTCTCTGCCTCACACATTCTCTCTCTCTCTCTCTCTCTCTCTCTCTCTCTCTCTCTCTCTCTCTCTCTCTCTCTCTCTCTCTCTCTCTCTCTCTCTCTCTCTCTCTCTCTCTCTCTCTCTCTCTCTCTCTCTCTCTCTCTCATGTTTCTATTCTTTCCTTTTCTTTCCTCTCATTTACGGCATCCTCTCCTTTCTTTCTTTCTTATTTTCTTACGTCCTCTCTGGTTTCCTTCCTCCTCCCTTCCTTTATCCATTCATTCAATCTTTTCCTACCTTCTTTCCTCCCTTCCTTCCTTCCTTCCTTCTTTCTATTCTTTCTTCCTTCCTTCCTTTCCTCCTTCCTCCCTTCACTCCTTCGCCGTCCTATCTGCCTCCCAGCCTCTCTCACTTTCCCCTTCACTGCCTCCCAACTCACTTCCCTTCCCATATTCGTCATTGCCTCCGCCTGCCCCTTCTACGCCAGCCGGATCTACTTCCTCCACTTCTTTCCTCTTTTCCTTTTCTACCTCCCATACGCCACTTTTCTTCTTCCGATCCATGCTACCCTCTATTTCCTTCTAATTCTCTGTTTTCTCCCTCCTCTTCATTCTTATTGTCTTCCGTCCTACTTTCCTTTCTTTTATAAGTCTCCTTCCTTATCATCTCCCACAATTTATTTTTTTCCCTATTCCCTCTGCCCATACGGTCCTTTAATCCTCCTTAACTTCTCTCCTCCCCCCTCCTCTCTCTCTCTCTCTCTCTCTCTCTCTCTCTCTCTCTCTCTCTCTCTCTCTCTCTCTCTCTCTCTCTCTCTCTCTCTCTCTCTCTCTCTCTCTCTCTCTCTCTCTCTCTCTCTCTCTCTCTCTCTCTCTCTCTCTCTCTCTCTCTCTCTCTCTCTCTCTCTCTCTCTCTCTCTCTCTCTCCGCCCACGCTTTCCGACATTCTTTCTTACCTAATTACCTCCCTCCCTCCCTCCCATGCTCTTTTATCCTCCCAGCCACCCTGCCTCCCTTTCACCCTCCCACCCACCCTGCCTCCTTTCCACTCTGCCCTCCACGTCTCCCTGCCCATCTCCAAGCCATCATCCCTTCCTTCCTATTCTCTCCCTGACACACGGTCGATAACGCACCGCCGACAGCCTATAAGGGAAATGCCACTATCTTGTAAATCATAATATAACAATTTCATATCTATTATCCGTATTCAGCCATCTGTACGCCGGGCTAATGTGGTATTATAAACGCTGCTATAAGTCATGAGAAGATGAGAGGACGGCCATCTTCATTAGTTTCTTATACATTGGTGGTCCTTTAGTCTATTTTGGTTGATTCACGACATTAATTGCAACTCACAAACTCCCTGATTATGAGGATACACCCTAAGGAGACAAAGAGAGAGAGAGAGAGAGAGAGAGAGAGAGAGAGAGAGAGAGAGAGAGAGAGAGAGAGAGAGAGAGAGAGAGAGAGAGAGAGAGAGAGAGAGAGAGAGAGAGAGAGAGAGAGAGAGAGAGAGAGAGAGAGAGAGAGAGAGAGAGAGAGAGAGAGAGATGGACATACTTTTAGACAAGTTCATATGAGCAGACAGACAGAGTGATAGAAGGACAGAAATACAACCACAGAGGGGAGACGGTGGCTGAGTGGTTAGAGTGCCGGCGCCGGGTCGAAGAGGAATCGGGTTCGAGTCACGCCCACCCCCACAGCTGTGATTTTTCAGTCACCTCCGAGTGGCCTAAGACTACCTGTATGCTGTTCTGAAGACCACCTATCAACCCGGACTCTAAATTATTGCTTAAAGAGGTTCAAAGATGAGCTCAAGGGGACAGCACAAGCAAGATGACGCCACTATAAACACTTGTCTACGCCATAACGGGTCAGGGCCCCCTAAGAAAGCCTACCGGTGCCATAGACTGAAACGTAAAAAAATATAAAAAAATGAGTAAAAATTGAGACAGACAGAAAAGAACATAACAATAAAGAGACAGACACAGGACTTGGAGACGTTTACAGAAATAGACAAAGAACACAAATTGGAGTATTAAGAATAAAACACTCCTCCCTACCCCAGCCACCCGCACACACACAGCAGAGTCCCACGGGGTTGGAGACGAAGACAACAGCCCTAGCAGACAACAATCACGACAAACACAACCAGGGAAACAATCATAGACGCAATCAACACAATCAACGCAGTAAACACAGCAATCACAACCAACAGAAAACATCACAGCAAACACAAACCACCCAACCAAGAAAATCAACGTAGCAAACCCAACAATAATAACCAACACAACAATCGCAACCAATACAAAAAATCACACCAGCATGACAAACACAATCAACTCAACAAGTATAACAATCGTAGACAACACCCTCAACGCACCCAGTCCAGCAAGCAGCAACACTCGGGCCCAGGTGCGGGATGTGGCAACACGACTGACTGACAGACGCGTGCTTCATGCAATCCATAAATTCTTTACGAACGCATGCGACTCGAGGCTGTGCTTCCCCAGCACTCGGCGGAGATCCAGCATCCATCTTTATTTCCGTTCCGGGAGTGCATATGACCCTTCTGCGTCTCCTTCCTGCCGTAAAAAAGATGTAAAAAATGTACTACCATTTTATCTTTATGCGAATGTAAAGGGAAGATGCGCCACAGAGGAGAAGAAAAGAAGGAGAAGGATGAAAAGCTGCTCTCTTCCCCCCATTTAGCATCGATATGGAAGCTGGGATCGATAAGGAACGTCTTGTCGTAGCTGAATGTGAATAAAACGTTTAAAGTTGTGCAAGGGGGAAGGAAAGGGAAGGAGGTTCTTTGTGCGAGGGAGGCGGTGTGAGGGCGAGGGTCGATGGCTGTGAGGGAGCAGGATGCGGCGAGTGTCCTAAGCCCATTACAGGATGTCAGGTGGACGACGTGACGAGGCCCAGACGCGTGGGTGGCGAGTCCTGGGGATCCTGCACTGCCCTGTCTCGCGGCCAGGACACACGCGGACAGATAATGCAGCTGATACGAGAAACAGAGCACTTGTGCGTCACGTAGGAGCAGCGAAGGTGACGGGAGTCGCTGCAGGACGTCCCGGCGAGACAGGACGCCCCGGGGACATGTGGCAGACAATTACCTGCACGACAAGTCACTGATCGATTGTCCTAGATTAGCCAAGGTCACCGTGACGGCCTGATGCTGTGTACACTCACGACGCGGGGATGGATGACGCATGAAGTGGAGATGATGTTGACGGTGGAGGGTGTGGAGAGGTCGGCGGTGAGGCTGGACGGGTGTTGTGGAGGCGGCCGGCAGATGGCAGGTAGGAGGTGGCGGGCGGTGGTGACGGCGAGGTCGGGGTCTCCAGCCGGCGCGCGAGCCAGTGCTGAGTGGCGCCCTCCGCTGTGTGAACCTCCGCGGGTGTTCCTCGTGCGTGCTGTGAGAGGCCGGCCAGTACCATGTTGCCGTGACCTCCTGTGTGTGTGTTGCAGTGTGCTGCAGTGGTGCTTCCTCTGACGCTTACTCCTTGCGTCACTCTGGAATTGTTGACGCTCAACCTCTCGAGCTATGGGAAAGGCGCCACCTCTATTTTCTCCTACCATCACCATCACTCTCACACCCTCCATCATCACCCAACTCACGACCTGCCACCATCACCACCGCCGCCGCCTTTGGACCCATTCATCATCACATCTTCCATCTATATCATCAGACACGTGCCAAGGGCGTCGCCACAGCGGCAGGAACCAACTCTAACATCGCCAGCACCATGTCCCTCAGGAGCTTACATCGCCGAATTAGCGGGTAAGGAAAGCGTCTGGGGCCTTGACCTCCGGCTGGCCACACGCTGGGCAGCCTCATCACTCCACCAACCTTTCATCTCTCCCTCCCACGCCCGTGACTCACAACCGGTCATCTCCACACCGGCACTAAACCCTCGCGTCCGGCGCCCGCCAGAAAACAAAGGAAGGCTCGTCTGGGCTGATGATGCGAATTCGAGACCTTTTTCATAGTGGTCGCAAAGCAAACCACTTTACGCGAGATATAGCCGGTGGGAGGAAAGTTAAGGTTAACGCTTCGCTCGATAAGCCAGCAGCTGTAGAGGCGTGTGCGCGGGGCGGATACACCGTGGCAGGAGTCCCTTCGTCTGTCCCGCCACCCTGACATCCACACCCTCATCCACCTTCCTCCAGGGTCCGCCCCGCTCGCTCCTCATCCATAACTCTACATATATAGTCACGAATACGCACTAAAGGGAAGAGAAGTGGACATAAATGGAGCGTTCTTGTGTGCAGTCCGAGAAGTCCTTGCTGTGAGTGACTGCAATAGATGAATGTTTGAGGGGAGAACAGAACAAGCAATAAGGCACACAAGGGAGAGAGAGAGATCAGGAATGGCTGAGGGAGGAAGATAAAGGGAGATTCAAGTTTCAGACAAAGAAGACAAATAGCTGAAGTTTCTCAATGAAAGTAAAATAAATAAGACTGAAAATGAGGTGGGGGTCATAATAATGATATGATGTGGCAGAGACGGATATAAATGGAGATATGAGAAAAGGGGCAAAAAGGGAGCGAGAGAGTTGATTTTAGGAGGGGACAAAGGGTGGAACTATGAGAGAAATAAATATTGAGGCCATAGGAGGAGAGGGGAAGGGGAGGAAGAGGGGATGATGAGGAAGGGGTGGGTGATGGTGAACGAGACACATACCTCATCCTGCTTCGTTCAGCCTGGGAAGCAGATGATGAACCCCTACGCTTGTCGGGCCGTTCCTCAGTCACCCCTTATGCACTCAGTCAGTCACTCATGCACTCCCTCACCAGCCGAGTAGGGACTAGAAAATGCACACACACACACACACACACACACACACACACACACACACACACACACATTACGTATTCATGCACTTAGCCAGGATAAATAGATCGTTGAACAGATATACAAATAGAATGATAAATATAGAACAGAAGTAAACAGTGTGCGCGTAAGTAAACACTCTTTCAAGTCTGTGCACACACACACACACACACACACACACACACACACACACACACACACACACACACACATACAAACACAAACAGACACACATCGCGGAAAAAAATATACAATGGCCACCGTAAAAAATATATATAGCCTGCACTGAGACGCCTTGACTCAGTTACTCCTAAACATTACTTGACCGGAAAAAAACAACGAAAAAGAAGATACTTGTTGCTCGAACGACGGACAGATGTCGCCAACTTCTCTTCTCCTCCGACAGACACCACCCGAGGGAAGTGCAAAATCTCGGGGTGTACACCGTGACGCCTCTTGTGTTGCTCTCAAAGTTCAATTAACCGAAGTGTAGCGTGTGAGATAAAAAGAGTGTCTGGTGGTACGTGGTGAGGTATGTAATGACAGAAAATGTGTGTGTGTGTGTGTGTGTGTGTGTATGTGTATGTGTATGTGTGTGTGTGTGTGTGTGTGTGTGTGTGTGTGTGTGTGTGTGTGTGTGTGTGTGTGTGTGTGTGTGTGTGTGTGTGTGTGTGTGTGTGTGTACGCGCGGCCGGTACTATCGTGGCACAAATCAGAACAGTAGAGGAGCGCGCGGAAGCAGGTGGGCGGGAGGTGCGGGCAGGTTTCGGTTGCTAAATATTTCCCTGCCCGGCGCGGCAGCACCCCACCCCTACCCCGCGCGGCCCCAGCGGCTGTCTGACTTTGGCTGGATTTATGGACTCGGTGCTTACTAAAGTGAAGCCGAGTTAACATTTCTCAAATACTAATGTGAATTGGGTCCCCTACTTACTGGTTGGACGCAATAATATGATAATGAAAAACCTCTTTTTTTTTTTCAATTACGCAATTTAATCCAGTAATATATATGAAAATGGATGTGTTTGTATATCATAATGATTTTTAATAATAAAGTGAATCCTATTAAGTTCAATTAAATAATTAAATGTTGCTAAATAGATAATAATGACCATTGAAGTTATACCTTATTGTGGCAGTGGATGGCATACCGCTTCAAAACTAATTAAGCATTCTTGTGTCCTTGACTTCACTGCTGAATGGATTCCAGTATTACTAATAAATATTATACCTTCACAGAATTTACGGTTAGCATTGCGATATATGAAACAATTGAATGAAAAGAGTGGAATTTTCAACAATTTATTAACTGTATTCGTCTTATCAAACCCTTGCCCCTCGCGGCGCCTTCAGCAGTGCATTAGGCGGGCGCGGGGCGAGGCGGCAGGCATGGTTGGAAAACCTTCCCTCACCACCCACGACAAGCCTTGCCCCGGCCCCGTTCCGCCGCCTCGAGCCCCCATGAGTGACGAGGAGGTTGTCGCCGCCGCTGACGACTGTCTCCTGCAGACGAGGCGCCAACACGCCACTAATCCAAGGCGGCGCTGATTGACGGACTCATGGGAGGTGGCGGTAGAGGGGGAGGCGACAGAGACGGGGGAGGCGACAGAGATTGGGGGAGGCGGCGGGGACAAGGAGTTACGGTCCGCGGGGGAACCTTCTCGCCGGCAGTAATGATTCATTATGAAGCCCCGAGCCACGCCACGTCCGCTTCATTACTCACTGATGCGCCTGACATTAATTCTTGTATGATCCTCCCGCCCACCCGCCCGTCGCCCCGCCCGCCTCACGCCCGCCCACTCAGCGCCGCGCCCGCCCACGCCAAGACTTGTTAACGATCAATGTATTTTGCTTCTCTCTCTCTCTCTCTCTCTCTCTCTCTCTCTCTCTCTCTCTCTCTCTCTCTCTCTCTCTCTCTCTCTCTCTCTCTCTCTCTCTCTCTCTCTCTCTCTCTCTCTCTCTCATATGAGGAGTAATGTCGTCTGTCTCATCGGTCAGTTATCGTTTTTGAAAGTGGAAAAATAAATGCTTAGATTTGTTTTCCTCATGATACTCTACCTGTGTGTGTGTGTGTGTGTGTGTGTGTGTGTGTGTGTGTGTGTGTGTGTGTGTGTATGGGTGGGTGGGTGGGTGGGAGTGGATGGATGTGGGTGGGTGGGAGTGGGTGTGTGTGTGTGTGTGTGTGTGTGTGTGTGTGACTAGAAATACTACCTTCCAATGACGCCCTGTGGATGAACCTTCTCACATCTAAAATTTAACTGCAAAAAAATAAAATAAACGACTAATCAAACATATACACATGACGACTGTTGGTTTCCCTTCACTCATGCAATCTTTGTTTTATACTTCAAAAAATACCTTTAGTCTTGTTTTAATTCTTCCCGTGTTTTGACTCCCCTACAAACTCACGTTCTGAAACATCAAACTAAATACAAAACGATTAGGAAAAAGAGTGAGATTAAAGTGAGACACGTATATCTTTATGTGGAAGCTTCCGTTTGTGTGAAGAAAAATGCCGTCCTGTCCATCGATCAATCCTATGGTGGTGGTGGTGGTTGTGGTGGTAGAAGTAATGGTTGTGGTGGTGGTGGTGCTGATGATGGTGATGGTAGTGATGATTTTGATGAAGATTGAGGCTGAGGCGGCGGTGGTGGTGGTTCTGATAAACATTATGATAGTGACTGTGGTAATAGTAGGTGAAAAGGTTTAAATTGTGGTGGTTGTAGTGGTGGTGATTGTGGTGGTAAGGGTGCTGGTAGTTGCGGTTGTAAGTTAGGAGGTTTAATTAAAGTGTGGTGATGATTATAGTGGTGGTGGTGGTGGTGGCGTTATTATTATTGTTGTTGTTGTTGTTGTTGTTGTTGTTGGTGGTGGTGGTGGTTCTAGTAAAGGTGATGGTAATTACTGTGGTGCTGGTGGTAGTGGTAGCAGGTGAAAAGGTTTGAGCTGTGGTGGTAATTGTCGCGGTGGTGGTGGTGGTGGTAATTGTGGTGACAGTTGTGGTGGTGGTGGTAGTGGTGCTGTTGTTGTTGTCGTTATTGTGGTAGTGGTGGTGGTGGTGAAGGTGGTGGTAAGGGGGGGGGGGGGGGCGGTGGCGGCGGCGTTCAATATGCAGTCTGTCAACACTCTGATGCAATTTTTATCATTTCTCGATCCGGAACGATAACGGCGCGTCGGTGGGTCGGGGTCGTGGGGTTGGGAGGCCGGTGGGTCGGTGGGTCGAGAGGTGGGTCGGTCCTCTGCCCTCGAGTCCATTGGGTACTGTACGGATGTTGGGTCTCTTTGGGGGCCTTCCTTTTTTGGGTGCATACGATGGGTGGGAATGTCTGAGTATTTGAACGTGGTGGGTCTTTTCAGGTGAGTCAAGAGGGAACAGAAGATGCTAAGTCTGTCGTTGGTTTGTGTCTTATTATTTTTTGTTATTTTAAAGGGGAGTTTTTTGCATACGTCTATTATTGGGGACTTCCGATGTGTTCATTTTTTTGTCATATGAGCTTATCCAGTGGTTTCATCAGGGACTACTGAGTGAATATATTGACAATTTTAAAAGTCAATTCCAATGGATGCTGAGTCTCACTGCTATGTGTATTTCTTTTTGGAGTGAATTTAGTGGGTATTTCGAGGTACCTCAGTAACTGTAGATTTTATATATGTAGCCTATCTCTGTCTTTCGAATTAGTGCCACGGCCGGTTTTGGCTGAGTTAGTGAAACTTTGCAAATGTTTTTTTTTTTTTCAGAGGCTTCAGTGTTTTGCTTATTTATATCTTTTAGGACGAGTATTTATTTTTCTCCGTTTTCTTTTTTTTAGGTATATTGAAATAATACTTTTCACCCCACAAGATTCTTCTTTTATTGGAGATATTAGTTTTGCGTGTCTTTTCTCTGTATACACTCGAATTCCCCCTTTTCTGAGTATTTAAATTAGGTAAACCCAGTGAATTTCCTGAAAACAAAAGTTGTATTGACAGAACGAATAACTCGCAAGCGCGTTTTTTAAAGTACTTTCATTTGGTCATTCAGTTGGTCATCTGCAAACAAAATTAGCAAATAAAGTCGTGCCTTATCTGGACTTCTTTCATTTGGCTGAGTCTAGTCAGGCCTCAGATAAAAAGGGTAGGAGTCTTACAAGATTGAAAACAGTATTTTTTTTCGGGGGGATTATAATAGTCATTTAGTTCAATCCAATTGGTCTGGAAAAAAGTGTGGGTCGTATAATATATGACCCTTAGTTTATTTATGGGACATCTTTCACTTGGTTCTATCGAGCTGGTGCACTGAAAAAAAGTCGGTTGAGCTGCATGGGTGACTCTTCATGATATTTATATAAACTTTCATTACGCAGAGTCCCGTTGACCCTCCTGGAAAAAGGGTCGTGTGTTGTTTGACTGACTTCACGGTGTGTCCACTAAAAATATTCTGGGTTATATTATAATTTCAGATTACTTTCATTCGGTTAAGTCGGCCTTCAACCCAAAAAAGATTCTGGTTCCTATGTTTGTATTTTCGGCTACTTTCTTTTTGGATGAGCCCAGTCGGTTCTCAAAAAAAAAAAAAAAAAAAAGCTTCCCGGGTTTTATTTAGACCCTATATATTACGGACTACTTTAATTTGGTTGAGTTCAGTTCATCCGTTGAATAAAAAAAGTGTCGTGTTGGTTGTATGGTCGGGTCCGGGTGGCGGGTGTGGGCCAGCTGTGCCTCCTCGTTCCGGGCACGTCTCCTTTAGCGGTGATTCAGCCGCCTTGGCCGCGTTATGGCCCAGCCCGCACCGCCGCCACGCCACCCACACCACATGTCCCTCGCTCCCACCTCCCTTCGCTCCGGCCTCCTCTTCCATGCTTGCCAGTCCTCATCCACTCCCCGCCTCTCTCTCTCTCTCTCTCTCTCTCTCTCTCTCTCTCTCTCTCTCTCTCTCTCTCTCTCTCTCTCTCTCTCTCTCTCTCTCTCTCTCTCTCTCTCTCTCTCTCTCTCTCTCTCTCTCTCTCTCTCTCTCTCTCTCTCTCTCTCTCTCTGATGCAACGGTCCCCTCCTTCTAAACGGTCCAGCTCATTTTCTCCAAGATTTCCTCCTAGCCTGGTTCTCCCCCTTTCCCTCTCTCTCCCATTTGGTATTGCACTTTCCTCCGAGCCTTTCCGTGAACGCTCTCCCTCCTTCCCTTTCTCCTCTCTCTCCTTCTCTCTCCTTCCCTCCCGTACTCATCTGCTTATTCTCTCCTCCAGCAGTGCTCCTTATTTTATTATTTTTTTCTGTTTTTCTTCTTCTTATTCAGGTATTTGTTTATATCTGTTTCTCTCAGTTCCCTTTCTTCTTCTTCTTCTTCTTTTGCTTCTTCTTTTTCTTCCTTTACGTCTGCTTCTGCTTCTTCTTGTTCATGTTCTTGTTATTATTATTGTTTTTGTTCTCCTCCTTCTTCCTCTTCTATTTCTTTTTCATTCTTCTCCTTCTTCCTCCTCTTTGTTTTCATTCTTCTTCTTCTTCTTCTTCTTGTTCTTCTTCTTCTTCGTCCTCTTCTTCTACATAGATTTTGTTTACTTTTCTTCTTTTTCTTTTTCGTTTTCTTTTTTCTTTTTCTTCTTCTTCTTCTTCTTCTTTTTCCTCCTCTTCTTCTTCTTCCTCTTCCTCCTTTACGTTATTCTACTCTTCCTCTGCACCCTCCTTGTGTTCCTGCCCCAAACATCTGCACTTTGCCTTCCCACCGCCTCCCTCCTGAGGTATAAGATTCCAATACACTTTACTCCTCCCTGTGCATCAGTATCTTGTTCCTGATGTATCTTATTCCAGGTGTATCGTCCCTTAGAATAGAAGGGAGAGTAAGTGCGCTCTACCCTTTGCCCCCTCTCCCTTAAACACAAACACACCCTCACACACGCTTCCTCCCTTCCCAATACAACAAGCACTACCCAATACATTCCACTACGAGTATAGATGTTGGTTACTTGGTCTAAACGCCGCGTGTGCTCTTGAGAGTCTGCCAAACCGACTTGATGTGTACATGTAAGTCTTAGATAACATACGTAAGACTGGGTTTAATCTGCAGCATCCTCATCTCGGTCTTGATATGTCTGTCTCTCTCTCTCTCTCTCTCTCTCTCTCTCTCTCTCTCTCTCTCTCTCTCTCTCTCTCTCTCTCTCTCTCTCTCTCTCTCTCTCTCTCTCTCTCTCTCTCTCTCTCTCTCTCTCTCTCTCTCTCTCTCTCTCTCTCTCTCATGTTGCTTTCTTCATTTCCACTTTTTATTTTCTTCAGGATTTCCTTCTTCTTCTTCTTCTTCTATTCTTCCTCTTCCTCTTCCTCTTCCTCTTTCTCTCCTCTTCCTCTTTCTCTCCTCTTCCTCTTTCTCTCCTCTTCCTCTTTCTCTCCTCTTCCTCTTCCTCTTCCTCTTCCTCCTTCCTCCTCCTCCTCCTCCTCCTCCTCCTCCATTCTCAAGTCTCAACACATCCTATCCCTGCACAGTTCGCTCTCAAGTGTAATTTCAAAGGCACACAACTTCGCCTCTGCGCCTCTCACCTGCCTCTCGAACAACGCAACATCTGCTCCCACGCTCATTAGCCCCGCACACCTTCACCCTTTCAAAGCACACACTCCCGTTCACACTTTACACTCTACCCCACCCCCGCTCCCACCCACCCCTGACCTCTGCGCACACTCCGTCTACACACACACACACACACACACACACACACACACACACACACACACACACACACCGTCACTCTCTCCTTCTTACACACATTTACCTACACACTCTCTCGAGCACACATACACACTCTCCCATGCACACTTACTCTCACACTCACTCACACTTATACATTCTCCCACACATTCCGGTACACTCGTTCTCCCTGGACTATTGCAAACTCTCCCCAGTGCACTTTCAGGTTCGTCCAGTATATTTACACACACTGCCAGCAAGCTTATACTTTCTCACCGCACTCTTATACACTCTCATCACACTCTCACACTCTCTCCGCGTAACTAAAGCATCATTACATTCTCGAGATTAAAATATACAAAAGCGTACTTTCTCTCTCTCTCTCTCTCTCTCTCTCTCTCTCTCTCTCTCTCTCTCTCTCTCTCTCTCTCTCTCTCTCTCTCTCTCTCTCTCTCTCTCTCTCTCTCTCTCTCTCTCTCTCTCTCTCTCTCTCTCTCTCTCTCTCTCTCTCTCTCTCTCTCTCTCTCTCTCCTTCTCCTTTGTCTCACTGGTTTAATCCATCTTCCTATGTGGTCGATGTGTGAGGACAGTGGCAGAGAAGTCAAGACGTCCCGCGGTGGCACTGGGGATCGAACTGCCTTGCCCTGAATAATGTCTCAAGGGTCGAGGCTCTCACCCACTCAACCACTGTGCCCCGCTCCTACCAGCCCACCAACTAAAGAAAAAGACGTGTATTGCATGACTAAAAGAGGCATATTATTTTAGACTATTGTTGATTTTATGTGTATTAGTCTGCGTTCATCTTTGCAAATAAATAGCGACTTCAATTCCAAACAGTATAGCGATCTTAATGTAACGAAAATTGACTTACAGGATGAACATGAAAGGCGATGTGATATAATTAAAACTTGTATATATATATAAACGACAGAACTTCCGTGGGTCTAATATCATAAAAAAATAGTCATAAGTCGATTTTGAGCGACATATACCATAAAAAAAGTACAACAAAATAAACAATATACGACGTGCTAAAAAGTATTATCTAAGTTATTCTCTAGGTTATAAAGCTCCCTTGAGGCCGTGAGTCAAGTCTATCTCCTTTCTTCCGGTTTCGGGTGCAGCAGCGGCGGCTATTGCGTCTCTCTCGCCCCGGCCAAAAATGTTTCCTTTATTGACAGAAAGCTTGAGACTGAAAAATACAATGTCCACTTGTGTCCTTGAAGGCGCGTCGCTCCCTCCCTCTCTGCTTGATCCCTTGTTTTGAGAGAGAGAGATAATGGGGGGGGGGGGTCACACAGGCATACATACAGTGATTACGCACAGAAACATGCAGTATTTTTCCCCTTTAAGCTGTTTAAGTCTGCGTTCACTCCCTTTAACTGAAGACACACACACACACACACACACACACACACACACACACACACACACACACACACACACACACACACACACACACACACACACACACACACACACACACACTGACACAAAAAAAGAAAAAAAAAGAAGACGAAGAAAGGTGAGGGAAATACATTGTGTTGGAAAGATACGACGTTAACAATTTTTTTTCCCACTGCGACGACAACGACAACGATGACAATAACAACGACGACGACTGCGATGACATGGATAAAAAGTGACGAGTCTTCATCTTTTTCCTTAACCTTTTTTTTTTTTTTTTTTTTGTTATTTTTATTCATTCGACTCACTCAAAATCCCTCCTCTTCCGGCCTGTTTTGATTTAATATATTCTTCTGTGGCATTGTCTATTACGTGTAGGCCTCATCACAGTTCACATATCTTCTAGCTACTTTCTCTCTACTTTTTCTCTCACTCTACGTTCTGATTTTTTTTCTTCATTGTCATCATATACTCCTTTTAATTGTTCCTTCAGCTTCCTCTCTTGTTTTGTCTTCTCCTGTCAGCTTTCCTTCATTAGAGTGAATTGATTGGACGCCTCTTTTTTCTTTTGGTAATCTGCATTAACTCGTACATATCATAGGTACAATATCTCCTGTTTTCTTTCAATATTGATTATTATAGTTACTCTTTCTACTATTTCCATACTTTCATCTTCATATCAGTACTCTATTTTTTTTTTTGCTCATTTCTACCCTGACACATCCACGAGTTTTTCTTTTTTACTTTTTATTTACTGTTTTTCTTCTCTTTCTTGACGCAGACAAAGTAGGCCGCGTGTTCCTGTTCCTTTGTGCGTCCCGGTGAGGCGATGAGCTTCCTGTTCTCTTGGTCTGGAGTCCTCTTGTTGCGCTCTCTCTCTCTCTCTCTCTCTCTCTCTCTCTCTCTCTCTCTCTCTCTCTCTCTCTCTCTCTCTCTCTCTCTCTCTCTCTCTCTCTCTCTCTCTCTCTCTCTCTCTCTCTCTCTCTCTCTTCCTATTATCTTCGCTGCTCTTGTCATGAAATCCTCGATATTTTTTTTCTTTTCTACGCAGCAACTTCCTCCTCACTTTTTTTCATTCAAATTCTCAAGAAGTCATCTTTATTTTTCTGTCGTTGTTGTATGAATATTGTGAGAAAATAATGCTTCGAAAGGAATGACGGAAAGTTACGTGAAAGTAATAAGTATGCCAAATATTTGTATCCATATAATGAGTCTTCTTTTTTCTTCTTCTTTCGTGACGAGCAACAATGTGAGAATATTGGAAAAAGTTCTTGCTTGGGAAGGGAAATGATCATCCGTGGAGTTCATATGTAAAAAAAAAAAAAGAAAAAAAAAAAGATATGTTGAAAGGCTTCTGCCATCCGAAGTGAGTCATTTGCGTCGCCCCGATTACCCGTCACATATCGACGAGTCAGCGGCGAAAAGAAGCATCGATTTCCAGTTAATTACGGCAGAAAGCACAGACACAGGCGGGCAGGAACAGAGGGACAGACAGGCAGACAGACGGCCATGAACACACACACACACACACACACACACACACACACACACACACACACACACACACACACACACACACACACACACACACACACAACCTTCCTCATATCCACTCCCCAACGCACACACACATACACACACACATCCTCCCTTTCCCCCCACACATAACCTTCCCCTCTCCACCCCCAAGCAAAAATACACACACATTCTCCCCTCCTCCAAAAATACACGCAACTTTCCCCCCCTCCACACACACACACACACACACACACACACACACACACACACACACACAAACACACATACAGTCGACCGCCACCTCTTAAGGCATCGTCATAGAAAGCCAGACATTTATATTCACCAGCTTCGACTTAAGTAGCGAAATGCAATTAGGAACTTCCCCTCCATCAAGATTTTAGCTCATTAAGAAGATTAGCGTCCACAAGCGTACATACGGGCGTTGTGGCCGTGTGATGGTCGGGGATTGTTAACCTTACGGCAGTTCTAACCTTATGGCCCTGCGGTTAGTGAGTGTTTCTGTGGGTGGGGGTGGGGGGGTGGGGGGGAGAAATAGGGAGGTGTGGGGGGGGGAGAAATAGGAGGAGGTATGTGTGTGTGTGTGTGTGTGTGTGCGTGTGTGTGTTACTGCTAAAAAAAATAAAACCCGGTAGTCGGGACATTAGGAAAAAAACTGTCATTTCCTTGGTTACGTATCAGATCTATGTATTTTTAATGTGTCAAAACGAAATAACTCATCTTTTTGTCCAGTTGTTACTTCGAGCTGTGTCTTTTTTCTAGTGTCATCCTTCTTCATTGTCTATCACAGGAAACTAAAACAAAAAAAAAAGGATAACAAAAAGTCTCCTTGTGTCCTACGGTCCATAGTCGCGGCTCGAGGCCCAGCACCGACTCTGGATTTATGGGTCTTTAAGCTAGAGGAATAATGGCGGGGCGGGGTAATGGGCGGCGAGTCACGGGGGACAACACATATCAATTAGTGCGTTCCCAAGAGCAGCACCATAGGGCGTGTCCAGAGGGAGCGGACGCGTGCCCCTCAGTACCCGGCCAGGAGTGTGTTGCATCGTTCCCCGCACCCCGCTCCCCTGCATAACGGTTTTGACCACTTTCTCCTCGTTCTCGTTCTCCTCTCCCTCCTACACCTTATTTAACTTTTCCTCCTTTTTTTCTTGTGCTTGATCCTTCTCCTCCTCCTCCTCTTATTTTTTCTTCTTTCCCTTTTTCTTCTTCCTACACTGCCTGCCCCCCCCCCCTCCTCCTCCTCCTCCTCCTCCTCCTCCTCCTCCTCCTCCTCCTCCGCCTCCGCCTCCTCTTTCTCTTTCTCTTTCTCTTTCTCTTTCTCCTTCTCTTCCTCTTCTTCATCATCTTCATCTTCTTCCTCTTCTTATCCCTCTTTTTATCCCTCTTCCTCTCACTCCTCCGCTCTCCTCCTCCTCTTCCTCCTCCTTCTCCCCCTCCTCCTCTACCTCCTCCTCCTCCTCCTCTATCTCCTCTACCTCCTCCTCCTACTCCTCCTGCTCCTGCTCCTGCTCCTCCTCCTCTTTCTCCTTCTCCTCCGCGGTCGTCTGCTGCTGCCACAAGCCTCCCATTATAACTCAAGTGAGATCTGGATTACACGGTTTCAAGTACTGAATAATACACAATCACTCTCACTCTCCTCATTACTGCTTTTGTCACGCAGGCACCATGGTACACTGTCAAGGCGTGCGGGTCTGAAGCTCGGTGAAAAGTATGCATGCAGGTATCCGTGAAGTGAAAAGATTCCGAGGCACAGCAGCTGACCGGCGAGGGAGAAGGAAAGGTCAGCCGAGGCGCGCTAGCAACAGTGGGAGTATCCAGCGAGGCGATCGATTGCTGAAAGTGGTCTGTGGAGGCTTTGTAACATTCAGATTAGTGCCGCGATGAAGGCCGCCCCAGTCCGCACGTCGGGGAGAAGGATGACTACCACTACCACAGAATAATACTAAGTGGGGCAAAAGTCGGTATGGAGGTTGGACAACGCGAGATTAATTCAAATTCTATATACTACAACTAGGTAAATACAACTAGGTAACTAAAACTAGGTAATATATCTAGGTAAATATAACTAGATAAATACAAGTAGATATATACAAGTAAGTGAGGTGATATATCTAGGTAAATATAACTAGATAAATACAAGTAGATATATATACAGGTAAGTGACTATAACTCGGTAAATACAACTTATTGATTAAAAAGGCTCGACTATAGTCCCTAATTACAGAAAGGAAGGTGTTTATAGAGTCTATGCCGATAATGACCAAACTTGTGCCTATAATATAGAAATAAGGACGCGTTAATTTCAACTCAACTCACTCTTATGGGACTCAGAATGACTCTTACAACTTCATCTGATGGTAGTTTCCTTAACATTGTTATATAAGGACGATACTTTTATATGACTGATACATAAAAAGTGGAAGATACAGCTGTGAGGTGAGAAAACAAGAAAGCAACAATCAATACATCGAAGGTGAGCCTCCTGTTCACGAGCCTCCAGTAGTGTTCTCGTTTGTTGAATTACGTTTGATTAGTTTAGGGTGAGGTAAAGTTATGTTAGGTTTGGTTTGGTTAGGTTAGATTGGGTTGGGTTAAGGTTGGTTGGGTCGACTTCAGGTGGATTGGATTGAATTAGATTTGATTCTGAGGGTTTCGGTTGGTTTAAGGAAGTTTGACTTGAATAGGCTTGGTTTAGTTTGGTTTGGTCTGGTTTGGTTGGGTTGGGTTGGGTTTGTTTTAGTCAGGTTTGGTAGTATTTGGTAGTTTTGGCAGAAGCATCACGAGCTATAGGGATGCGGGTCGATGCTCATAAATTGACTAACCTGTCTTGCTGCAGAATAATCATTGATCTTCATAGGATATGATCTCACCCAGGGGAGCAAAATGGAATAAAGTAAAATATATATAAAACACTCGAATCAGCGAAGGTTATCATCAATACTGTCGGAGTCGGTGACATGCTTATCACGGCTTCCATTTACTTAATGAAAACTCCATCGAATTCCGTACCTGTCGATGACGACGACGCGCGCAGGCTTGAATACGCAAAAAAAAAAAAAAAAAAAAACAGCATACAATACATTTCTTCCTGCAGCCCTGCACTGTAATACAGAGGTTCATCAGGGCACATTTTCCTGCACATAAAAACAACACATAAGCTCACAACTACACACACACACACACACACACACACACACACACACACACACACGTCTAGAGTGGTGTGTGTGTGTGCCCGGGTTCGAGTCCCCCGCCGCAACGAGCTGACACTTTTCAATCAGCGCCGAGTGACCGAAGACAACTCACATGCTGCACTGAAGACCACCTGTCAACCCAGACTCAAGCGAAACTCAAGAGGATCAAGTGAGCCTCCGTGGGCGGAATAAGCCAAGAAGGAATGGCACCACTATAAAATACTTCCCTGCGTCATTAACGGACTGAGGTCAACCTACATACTCTATCAAAGCCTAATGGCGCTATAGGCCGAACGTACAAAACACGCTCTCACAAGATCGCATCACAGCCTGTAAGATCGCGGCCATTCCTCGGCTGACTCGCAAAAGAAATAATCGATGTGAAGGAAGTGTTCTAATGGCGCGGTGGGGCGAGGGCGGCCGTCAAGGCAGGTGGAGGAGAAACAGAATTATCTTCCCTGATGGTTGTGCTTGGCCTGGCCGGGCGGCGAGGGTGACCGGCGGCTGACTACTCTTTGATGGTCCGGCGGCCTGATGAGCCGGCGGGCTGGTCAATTAAACGGACCCGGACTGACGTACTGACCCGTTAATTAGCCACTTGTACGGCGATCTGGTTAACGGGTTGTTGAGCTAATGAGATGATTGGCTAAACAGACTTTTAATGGGCTGATGGCTTAAGCTAATGAGCTGACCGGGTGACCTAACGGGACACTTGTAAGATAATAATGGCTAACGTACTTTTAAGATAATGAGTTGATAGTTAAACAAGCTTCCAACAGGATTAAGGATAAGTTGAGGGCTGCTGGGCTTATGCTTTTGGGGTTAAACAAGCTTCCAACAGGATAAAGGGTAAGTTGAGGGCTGCTGGGCTTATGCTTTAGGGGTTAATAGATTAGGGGTCTAATGAACTACTGCCTTGGCGAGATCACGAGTTAGTCGAGGGGCAAATATGGTGGCAGGATGACGTGCTGGTTGAAGGGCTAATGGACCAACGTATAAACAGTGAAAAGAGCTGAAGAGATAACAGACAGACGCAAAGACACTGGAGGTTTTTTTTTTTTTTTTTTTTTTTTTGCGTCTAAGGAACAACTGTCATTCGCATCGTCTAATTCCTTTCGAGTAAGCTTCGTAGGTACAACAGCAAGAAAAGAAAAACTGAATGACAGGAAAAGAGGAGTGATGAGGGTGGCAAGCATCTCGAGTATGTGTTTACCATTTACCCGAGTTTGTTTGTTTGCTTCAACGGGCCCAGATGCCCTCCTTCCCTATCCCCCGCCGCACCCCCAACCTCCCCCTTCTCTCTCTCTCTCTCTCTCTCTCTCTCTCTCTCTCTCTCTCTCTCTCTCTCTCTCTCTCTCTCTCTCTCTCTCTCTCTCTCTCTCTCTCTCTCTCTCTCTTAATTAGTTCTTTTCACTCTTATCTCCCATCCCTTCCCATTTCTACCTTTCCTCAACTCTTCCCTCCCTCCTCTCTTCCTTCCTTTCCTTCGCCTTCCCCGCTCCATCCCTTCCTTCTCCTCGTTATCCATCTTTCTCCCTTCCTTCCTTCCTCATGTCTGCCTACTTTCATTCCATCCTTCCTTCATTCCTTCCTTCATTCATTCATTCCCTCTCTCATTCCCATCCTTTCTTCCTTCGTTCTTACCTTCATTCCTTCTTTTTCCCCTTCTTCCATTCCCTTCAGTTTTCTTCTCTCATATCTCCCTTCTTTTAGCTCTCCTTTTCTCTCCAGTCCCTCCCTACCTCCCTTCATCCATTCTTATTCTCCTTTCTTTCCACTCCGTAAATTTTCTTCCCATATATCTCAATTTTTTTTCTCTCACTCCCACTCTTCACTCCTCTTTTTTCCCTTACTTCCCCTCCTCCAAACTCTTCCTCATTCCCTCCCACTGTTCCCTCCCTCCCTCACACCCTTCTTCCCCTCTTCTGCTCACGTCAGTCAACCTTCACCTGCCCCAACTTCACACAGGACTTCACTAATTACACAAACATTACGCAATCTCTCCACGGCCACCGCCTCGCCCTTTTTCATCCCCAAGGTGTTCAGAGCTCCTCCTCCCTCCCTTTGCCCTGCTTTGTGTTCCCCCGTTTTCTTTACCTTTTATTTGCTTTTGTTCTTGCTCTTGTTCTTCTTGTTCCTTCTGTTCTTCTTTAAGTATTTCATTCCTGTCTTTTTGTTGTTCTTTTTCTTTCCCTCATCTCCATCATCTTCTACCTCGTCTTCGTTTTCGTCTTTTCCTCCTTCTGTTTTTTTTTTTCCTTTTTTCTTCTTAATCTACTTTTACTAGCAGTGTTTTTTTTTTCTTTTTGTTTCTCTGTTTCCTCTTGTGTCTCGTTCTTGTCCCCTATCTTCACTTAAATTCAGACCTGCAACATGCCTCTTTCTATTTTCTATTATTTTTTTTCCTTCTGCTTCACTAAATCTAACGTTCTCAATCTCTACCTCCTCCTCCTCTTCCTACACCTCCCTTTCCTTCACTTTCTTGTTATTCGCATCCTCCATTTTCCACTTAGCCTATCGTCCTCTTCTTCACCGCCTTCCACTCTCCGTAATTAGTGACTCCCTGATGAACTTGAAACAACTCACATACTCCTCATCCTCACAGTTTTCGCCTCGCCTCAGCGCCTCAACGGGAGAGTTACTGCGGGTCTTGTGTGGACTTTAGTTTCTTTTTTCCACCATCCGTCAGCAGCGTCCTGGCCAGCCACTCCACGGCCCTCCGCTCCCGCCACCTGCCGCAGACACATCCCACACCCTTCTGATGAATTAATGTGGCAGGAACATTTTTAAGGCCGTTACTTTATACTTATGTAGACGTCAACTGTTTTTCGTGGTTAAATATTTTCTCGCCTTAGTTACATAACTCAGAAGAGGTTCTAATACTTTTTGTTTTTTTGAAGATTTAGTGACGAGAAGAAGGGTGCCAATAATACTGAAAACAATAAAAAAACAATATTACTAAGAATGATGAAGCTTAAAAGGTTTCTACTATTACTACTACTACTACTACTACTGCTACTACTACTACTACTACTAATAATAATAATAATAATAATAATATTAATAATAATAATAATAATAATAATGCTGTTATTCCTACTACTTCCACTGCTAATAATAATAAAAACAATAGTCTTAGAATCATTAGTTAGCAATAAGACACTAAGCAACTGTATACGAGGCAATGAATTTTTTACTCCCTCCAACCTT
This sequence comes from Eriocheir sinensis, assembly GCF_024679095.1. Taxonomy (NCBI): domain Eukaryota; kingdom Metazoa; phylum Arthropoda; class Malacostraca; order Decapoda; family Varunidae; genus Eriocheir; species Eriocheir sinensis. The sequence goes on from NC_066509.1 coordinate 16,135,947, forward strand.
GGCCTAGAACTGACCTTTTGGTGTGTGTGTGTGTGTGTGTGTGTGTGTGTGAGAGAGAGAGAGAGAGAGAGAGAGAGAGAGAGAGAGAGAGAGAGAGAGAGAGAGAGAGAGAGAGAGTGCTTGCGTGAATGCTTCCCTGAGTGCGTATATTTAAAATCTCCAACATTGAACTAAGTATTGGAAGATAAGAGAAGCAAGATAAGGAGGTGGAGGAGGAGGAAGAGGCGGAGGAGGAGGTGAAGGTGGTGCTGAAGGAGGAGGAGGAGGAGGAGGAGGAGGAGGAGGAGGAGGAGGAGGAGCAGGAGGAGGAGGAGGAGGAGGAGGAGGAATAGCAGGAGGAAGAGAAGAAAACAAGGAGCAGACAACACGCAGTCATTTGGCTTATCACGAGGTTGCCTACTTTTGTGACTTGTCCTGTTCGTCAGTCATGTTAATGGCCTGCATAACAAGCTAAAGCACTTGTACATACTCATGAGATCGTCTACTTAATATTTGTGGCAACGAAATTGTGGTAAATGCGAAATACCATATCATATGCGATAGTTTTTAGTTTAGTACTATTTCTATAGGAAGGTTGTTCCAGTGACGGATTACTCGGTTCTCGAAAAGAAAACTCATATCATTAGTTCGTGCTACATCACTTCTTTTAAAGCGGTAGACAATTATTTATAGTTTTTAATCACTTTGGAGTGTGAACAACTCAAGAGTGATGACGGTTTTCAGCTTGTTGAAGAGGAGGAGAAGGAGAAAGGGAGGAAAGGAAATTTCACTGTGTGCCTTTTAAAAAGAAAACCGTACTGTGTAATTATTATTATTTATCATGGTAAATTAAAGGGCAGTGAGGGACGCGGTTTAATGTTCTGAATGTACAATATGGGCCGAGGAGGGTGAGGGCATCCATCTCCCAGAACACCCGTAAAGGAAAGGAGAGCAATGAATGGTTAGGGAGCGTATGTTTATATCCATTATTTTTCTCCCTGTTTTTGTCTGTCTGTCTGTTTGTCTCTCTCTCTCTCTCTCTCTCTCTCTCTCTCTCTCTCTCTCTCTCTCTCTCTCTCTCTCTCTCTCTCTCTCTCTCTCTCTCTCTCTCTCTCTCTCTCTCTCTCTCTCTCTCAAATATCCATCTCCACATTTTTACACACACACACACACACACAATTAGTTAGAGCGCTGCGCCAGGCTTCACAGGGCGGCGGTTCGAGCTCGCTCAGGCCGTATTCTTTCCGTTGACTAGGAGTGGTTACAGTCCCCCCTTGAGCAAGGGGGATGGGGTGTGTGGTGTGTGAGGTCTTGGCAGTACACAGGGATCGACGAAAAAGAGCACTTGTTCATGTCGGGAGGGTACCTGCTGGCGATTATGAGTTCAACACGTGATCAGGCCATGGTGATTAACACACACACACACACACACACACACACACACACACACACACACACACACACACGTCCAATACTGTATTTCTTCAGCACGCAATGATAACAAACAGCGGATATTGGCTCGCTTATTTTATTACTGGCATAGATCTGAGGGTAGTGTGGGCACGGGTGTGGGTGTGGGTGTGGGTGTGGGTGTGGGTGAGTGAGGGTGTGGGTGAGGGAAAGGGTGTGTGAGGAGTGATGATAATTGCTGATGAAGAACGGACAAGGAGGAGGAGGAAGAGGAGGAGGGAAATGAAGAAGAACTACTAAGGATTTCAGAGGCTGTGCGGCCTCGTTTTTTGGGAATAATATCGAACAAACGTCGGTATGCGAGATTTGCGACAGTGTATTTCACACTGCCTTAATTTTGAAGGGTATCGCCACCAACCGCACAAGTAGAGAATAAAGGCACTTGTCCCTATACCAAGAGGGTAAAGTCATCAGTGTCAGGCAAAGATACGAACACAACTACCAGAGGCTCCGCCCACCTTGTTCCTCTTCCTCCATCTCCCGCCTCCTCCTTCTCCTCAATCTCTCTCTCTCTCTCTCTCTCTCTCTCTCTCTCTCTCTCTCTCTCTCTCTCTCTCTGGAAGATACATACATACTCGATAATTATTTTTTTTTCAATTAAGGCATGCTTGATGTGATACTGGGACTTTAATTTTGAGCATAGTGATACACATCTGGGCCGTGGACGTAATGACATGTGAGAGTAGGGTGAGGTGGTAAATGATGACTACCATGATTGATGGTAGAACGATTGCTCGGTTGTATTTGTTTCTCTCGTTTGTTTTTGTTGTTATACCTTCGCAATTCTTCCTGTTACCATACTTTCAGCTCTTCCTGACAATAAAATTAATATCACCAATATAATTTGGCGATAAGATCACCATTACTTTTATCAGTAGGTACATGCTATACAATAGCCCTACGAAAACGTACACCATAAACCACCAAACCACTACGCTACCAATAGTTACGGAGGTAATTAGGCTATGTAAGTAACACGTTACCCTACTCTCAACTTTATTTAAAGGATGCCTATCAGTATTAGAAAGTATATAACGCCACTACAATTAATGCATGCCTTTCATTCATTATAGTTACGAAGCTACATGAGAGAGAGAGAGAGAGAGAGAGAGAGATTTTGAGGGAGAAGGGAGGAGGCGGGAGATGGAGGGAAGAGGAACAAGGTGGGCGGAGCCTCTGGTAGTTGTGTTCGTATCTTTGCCTGACACTGATGACTTTACCCTCTTGGTATAGGGACAAGTGCCTTTATTCTCTACTTGTGGCGGTTGGCGATACCCTTCAAAATTAAGGCAGTGTGTGAAATACACTGTCGCAAAATCTCGTACCGATACGATTGTTCGTTACGATATTATTCCCAAAAAACGAGGCCGCACAGCCTCTGAAATCCTTAGTAGTAGAAGGAAAAGACGATGTGGATGATTTAGAAGTCTTTAAAACGACGAAGATTTAAAGAAAGTCAAAGATATAGAAGCCAAGGAATGAAATACGTATTACTCCTGTCACTGATGCATTGTAAAAATACTAAACAAAGTCCTTCCAAATTACTTCACGCCCACGAACAAAGTAACACAATGTCAAATCAAAATCAGGCACCCTCGCACCCCAGTTGAAGAAGCGATACAAGGCGCTCAACAGAAAGTCTCAATCCATCATCTCTTCGGACACGTGTTTCCTTTGCGAGTGTCTGGCGGTATGGTGGCATGGACAAGTACCAACGCGACCCTCCAGCAGTCTAGCCTAACACTGATTAACCTTGCCACACAGTCTTTAGGGTCCCCTTTGTTCTAACGTAACGAGGGGCCTCTGTGTCTGGGGCTGAGGAAGGGCTGCCGGGTGTGCTGTTAATGCGAAGTGGGGGTTGGGGGAGTGTTGGTGGGGGTGAGGGGAGAGGGAAATATGTATATGCTTTGTTGGGGTGATGACACGTTGTATAAATGTTGTGTTGAGGTGGTATGTCTGTGGTGATGCCTAAGGGTGCAAGGTTAATAGCTACTGCGTCGTGATGAGGTGATGAGTGAGTTATATTGATGCGTATGAGCTGTTGTGATGATGTTCTATAATAAGTTGTGTTGTGGTGGTGGTGAGTGTGGTGATTCTTAAGGGTGCAAGGTTAGCTTTTGTGTTGTGATGTGATGAGGTGATGTATGTGGCAGAATCTTGTGTTGCTGTGGTAGTGGGTTATAATGTTGCGTATGAGTTGTTGTGATGATGTTCTATAATTAGTTGTGTTGTGGTGGTGTGTGTGGTGATCCTTAGGGGCGTATGGTTAATAGCTACTGTGTTGTGATGTGATGTGGTGATGTATGTTGCAGTATCTTGTGTTGCTGTGGTAGTGCGTTGTGTTACCTGTGGTGTAGACTTTGCAGTGTTGCAGGTCAGGGCATGTTGTGAGTTGGAGACATGGCTGTTGTTGAATAAAGGTTTGTGTTGCAATGAGTGTGTTACGGCATGTTTGTGTTGTTGTGGTGGTTATGTTGTTGCACGTGGGATGGTTTCGTGTGGCTGTGTGTTGAGGTTATGCATTGTAAGTCATAGAGTTGGGTGGTTCTGGGTGTTGCCGTGCTAGTGGTGTGGTATGGCTGTGGTGTTGTGGTGTGTGGTACGTTGTGGTGTTGTTGTATAGTGGTTTGGAGGTGGTGCGAGTCTAGCAGTGTGTCGTGTAGTATTAGACAGAAGTTTAGTGGTGGTCTGGTGTCTTTGTTGTTGCTCTGATACTGTGGTGTTATGTTGCAGTGTTGTGTGATGGTAGTTTTGAGAAGCTGTGATAAGTATAGCCGAATGTGGTGTATTGATGTATGTAGGTGTAATGGTGGTGTGGTGTCGCTGTGATGCGGTGACTATGATGGCGCGGTATTACCTTGTGGTGTTTTCGTGTGGTAGTTTGGAGGAGTTGTGAGTGTAGCAGAATGTGGTGATGTGATGCAGCTATGGGAGAGACTAGTGGGAAAGGAGAAAAGAAAGGAGGAATAGGAGAAAGGGGGAGAAGGACACGGGAAGGGCAAGACTAAAGAGGGAAGGGAGAAAAAAGGGAGGTAGGGGAGGTGGGGAGAGGAACACGGGGAGGGAGTGACTATGAGAGGTAAAGGGGAAAAAGTAATGGTGTTAAAGGTGATGACAAAAGTATGGCTGTATGATGAAAAAGGGCTACACAATGCTACAAAATGATACACAAGGATACCACAAGAGGTCAAACGGTCCACACCTGGCAGCTCCCGAGGGCCAGGCAATCAGCGTCAGTCTTTCACGTCCGTCCATCTATGTAACCTCAATTTAAAACTTTCAATCGTATTTGCTGTTATGAGTGCCGTGGGGCTGGCAGCGTGTGACAGCCGCGTACGGAGCAGATGGCGGTCAATAGTGTTTATATGACAGCGAGTCGTGTGATAATGATGGTGATGATGATGATGATGATGGTGGTGGTGGTGGAGCGTATGAGTATGAAGTGTTATGTTACAGTGAGTGATGGTGTTAATAGTGAGGATGATGATGAAGAGTGTGAGTATGAGGTGTTTTATGACGGTTATAATGATGAGAGTGATGATGATGGTGATGATGGAGTATGTGAATATGAGGTGACTATGACGCGTAATGTTTGTTGATAGTGATAATGAGAATGAGGGTGAAATGAGGAAACGAAGTAATAATATAGTGATGGTAATGGTGACGAAAGTGATGATGATGATGATAACAGCGCGAATGAGTATGAGGTGATTAAGTGGAATAATTATGGTGCTTACAAGTAACAATAATGATGAGATGATGAGGTGATAGTAGCGAGGTGATGGTGATGGTGATGGCGATGGTGACGGTGTGCATGAGGGGTGGAGCGGTGGAGGAGAAGGGGGCAACAATATCTTTCGGAATTCGGGAAGTGAAGAACCATGAATAAATTATCATTGCTAAAGATCGCTTTCTAAAATACATTCAGGTCGTCAATTCCCATAAATGGCCGCGTCCAATTAATATTCCGCTGCGGTAGTGAAGAAGGCGCAGAGGGCATGAAGGGAGGAGGGGAATGGAAGGAGGGAAGGGACACGGGAAGGGAGAAAATAGAGAGGGAGAGGAGAAAAGAAGGGAGGTAGAGGAGGTGAGGAGAGAGACTAGTGGGAAAGGAGAAAAGAGGGAGGTAGAGGAGGTGAGGAGAGAGACATGAAAAGGGACAGACTAGTGGGAAAGGAGAAAAGAAAGGAGGAATAAGAGAAAGGGGGAGAAGGACACGGGAAGGAAAAGACTAGGGAGGGAAGGGAGAACACAGACCGGTAGGGGAGGTGGGGAGAGGAACACGGGGAGGGAGTGACTATGAGAGGTAGAGGAGAAAAGAAGGGAGATAGGGGAGGTGAGGAGAGGGACACTGGAGGGAAGGAGGAAAGGAAAGAGAGAAAGGGAAAGGAGAAAAGAGGGGAGGAAGGGGAAGGGGTCACGGGAAGGGAAGGGATAAAGAGAGAAAGGAGAAAAGAAGGGAGGTAGGGGACGGGGCTGTCGAGTTGAATCTAGGGCAGGGACAGGATGCATGGGATGGAGGAAAGGACATGAAAAGAGAGGAAGGAAAGAGGGACAGGGAGAGGGAGGGAGGGAAGAGGGAAATGAGAAATGAATGGGCGATAGCGAAGGATGGAGGGAAGGAAGGTTGGAGGGGAGATGGGATGGATGGAGGGGAAAGGGAAAAAAATGAGTGAGGAACAAGTGAAAGGAAAAAAAAATGAAGGGAGGAATGGAAGCAAACCTACAGGGTATAATGGAGGAGAAGGAAAGTAAACGAGCTTAATATGACACGGAAAAGGTGAGGAAAGAATGAGGGAAAAAGTAGAAGGGGAGGAAGGCCGGATGAAGAGACGGAAAGGAAGAATATGAATTTAAAGGAAGAAGAAAAAAATGAGTAGAATGGAATCGTTTTTTCCTTTATGATTCCTAAAAATATTGACGAGTAGTTTTTACATTCGACTATAAGTTAAGACACGTTTACGCAAATTCATGTTTCAAGTCAATAGATTTAAATGTGATTACGCATATGATAATAATATAAAGAAGAAGAGAAGGAGAGGGATGATAATGAGGTATTAAAGAAAAGAGAATAAAAACAAAAAAAATTATGAAAAGGAATAAAAAGTGGTTATGCAAGATGGCGGTGAGGGAAAAAAGGACTGGAAGGTAAAATGACGATTCCCTTCATAATGAAAATCTTCCCTTTGATCGCATATTTACCACATAATCCACCTCCATCAAAGGCCGTCCAGGTCAATGAATGATCAGGTCTGCCCCTCCACCCGCCTCCTCCACGACCACCGCCACCACCACCACCACGACTACTACCATCCCCATAACCTCCAACTACACCACCATCACCACCACCGCTACCATCCTCACCACCTAAACCACCACCGCTACCATCCTCACACCACCACCACCGTCAACACCATCACCACAACCCCTGCCATCCCCACCGTCACCACCGTCACCACAACCGCTACCATCCCCACCATCACCACCACTACCATCCCCACCACCAAAACCACCACCGCTACCATCCTCACACCACCACCACCGTCACCACCATCCCCACACCACCACCACCATTATCATCCTCACAACCAAAACCACAACCGCTACCATCCCCACCATCACCACCACTACCATCCCCACCACCAAAACCACCACCGCTACCATCCTCACACCACCACCACCGTCACCACCATCACCACCACCGCTACCATCCCCACACCACCACCACCATTATCATCCTCACAACCAAAACCACCATCGCTACCATCCCCACACCACCATCACCACAACCCCTACCATTCCCACCGTCACCACCACCACTACCCCCCCCGCCCCATTGTTACCACCACCATCACCATCACCGCTACCATCCCCACCGCCTCAAACTACACCCCCTAAAAATAAATTCTTCTTCACCCACGAGGATATGTTTCATCGCCTATTTCTACCACTTCAACACCACCACCACCACCTCCACTTAAGAGTACCTACACCACCACTACCTTCACCACTTCCACTTACAACACCACCTCTTCCCTTCATTCACTTGCTAAACATACCCTTCGCCCACAAGGAAATGTTTCACCAGCTACCTCTACCACCACCACCATCACCACCACCACCATCACCATCATCACAACCTCCCCCCCACCCACATATGTCATACCTCTCTTTGCCCCACCATATATCTATCACATTTAACTTTGGACACGCTGATTCTTTACGACAAAAGTTAAAAATCATGAAAGCTTATGGCTGCTTCTTTCAGTATGACGCAGTTTAGTGGATAAAAATAGAAGAATAAAGTGGTTTCTGTGAAGTTGCCGTTTGATAAAAGTTTAGAGGAAAGAAAATGGTAAAAAGACAGTTATATGTTTCATGTATGTTGTAAGTAGGCGAAATAAAAGGCAAAAATATGTGTTATTTCTAGTATTATGGATGCTAAATCATAGATATGTTGACGAACGTGTTAATAGTCTCTCTCTCTCTCTCTCTCTCTCTCTCTCTCTCTCTCTCTCTCTCTCTCTCTCTCTCTCTCTCTCTCTCTCTCTCTCTCTCTCTCTCTCTCTCTCTCTCTCTCTCTCTCTCTCTCTCTCTCTCTAATACACCAACCCAAACACACACACACACACACACACACACACACACACACACACACAGGTGGCACCGTTAATGTTAGCTCTTCATCTCCAC